>NW_012113475.1:229592-230025 GCF_000951035.1 Colobus angolensis palliatus | reverse complement strand
TTAATCTCACTAATGGTCAATCAATTTTGTTTATCCTTTCAGAAAACCAACCTTTTGTTCCGCTTATCTTTTTTATTGTTTTTTGTTTGTTTGTTTTAATATCATTTAGTTCTGTTCTGATCTTTGTTGTTTCTTTTCTTCTGATGGGTCTGGGTTTAGTTTATTCTTATTTCTCTAGTTCCTAGAGGTATGACATTAGGTCTATTTGTGCTGTTTCAGACAGAATTTTTAAATAAGTAAATGAATGCATAATCAACATAGTAGTAGAAAAATCACAGACTTTGAGCTGGATGTGGTGGTTCATGCCCATAATCCCAGCATTTTGGGAGGTCAAGGCGGGCAGATCACTTGAGGTCAGGAGTTCAAGACCAGCCTGGCCAACATGGTGAAACCTCATCTCTACTAAAAATACAAAAGTTAACCAGTTGTGGTA
>NW_012113475.1:209547-229152 GCF_000951035.1 Colobus angolensis palliatus | reverse complement strand
AGGGGAGGGGAGGGGAATTATGGACTTTTTGGATATAAAAGTTCAAATCCCAGCTCTGCACCTAAGGCAGCTGTGCCTCAGTTTTCTTACTTATTAAATGGTAATTACAATACATCCCCTAAAGATAGTGTTAAGGATTAAATGAGCCAATATCTTAAAAGGGTCTATCATAGTTCCTGGCATAGGACTCTGAATTATTAGTTCCCTTTCTTCTTTTCCTTCCATTGACTACATTAATAAGACATATGGTTTAAACTAAAGTATGAAGGAATTAATTTATATAAAGGAACAAATTTCCTGACAGCATACATTTTCCAGTATTAAAATTGGTATATAATAAAAACAATGAACAGGTAAACTAAGGAATTTGGGGCTTAAGGAATTTCTCATTTCCTTCAGTAGAGATGCATTTTTCAGAGGCAGTCCATAGGTGGGAGAGAAGTAAGTGAAGGCTTATTGGAATGAGGGGAGAATAGAAAAGGAGTCTCATGAATAGGACTTTCCATTTTAAAAAGCTTAGCTCATGTCCAGAAGCATGACCTCTCACATCCAGTGTGTGATTTATAAGCTGTAAGAGTAGAAAGAGAATGGGCTAGGGAGGCAGGCAGGCAGGAGTTTGCATCCTGGCCATGTGTGACCTTGGACATATTATTTAACTTCTTCAAGCCTCACTTTACCCCATTTATAAGTTGAAGATAATACTTCCCTGCAAGTTTGTAATGAATTACATGAGATAACCTAGCCTTAGTGCATCACGCCCAATAAACGAGGTTTCTATAAATCTCAGCTGTCCTTCCCACACTCTTCAGGGTGTCTTTCCTTATTTCTGTGCTACACCCAGGTGCTGTAATCTCTCAGCTGGTTTCCTCAGCTCTTGTAAAGGTATTTTTTTATGAACAGATAGTTGTTCAAATTGATGTTTCTGTGAGGGAATAAGGCTGGTCCATCCTGTTCTTCTATCTTGCTAGCATTACTGCTAATAAAAGAAAACCTTAGCTGTCCTAATAGCATCTGGACAGCTAAGGAAAACAAAATCAACTCCAGCAATAGTTTATGAGTTTATAATATGGAACATAGTCCATATGAAAACATTTTTTTTCTGAGGCAGGATCTCACTCTGTCACCTAGGCTGGAGTGCAGTGGCCCAATCATGGCTCACTGCATTCTCAACCTCCTGGGCTCACCCTCAGCATCCCTAGTAGCTGGGACCATAGTCAAGTGTCACCATATTTGGCTAATCTTTGTATTTTTTGTAGCAATGGGTTTTTGCTGTGTTGCCCATGCTGGTCTCAAACTCCTGGACTCAAGCGATCTAACTACCTTGCCTCCCAAGGTGCTAGGATTATAGTTGTGAGCTAGAGTTGGACTTTATTTTTAATATAATGAGACTATGCAGAATGATATTTAAGTCATTCAATGAAATTATCAGTTCTATTTCTGTATTTATATATATATATACACACTTGTATACACACACACATGTATATATCAGTGCTGGCAATATAAAGAATTATCCACCAAAAATATTGGTGACAGAGGTTGTTTTAGGAATCTAGATGATTCATGAAAACCTAAGTTAATACAAGGTAGCAGGGATAAAGAAGAGACCCATATAAGTGAAATTTAGGAGGTAGATTTGACTGTATTTATGACTACTTACTGAGTCCATGCTATGAGCCAGGCTAACTACTAAGAAAATAGAAAAGAAAAAATAGCTCTTAACATTAAGTAACTTCTAGTCCAGTGATGGATACCAACAGTTAAACCAACTACAAGTCAATAGGGAAATCATTATGACAGAGGTATAATCAGGTGCTATGGTTGCCTAGCAAAGAAGTGATTAACTCAAACTAGAGAAAGAAAGTTAAAGGAATTGAAGGATAAGGTGGAAATGGGAGAGGAAAGAAGAGTTGGATACTTTCCAGATGAAGTGAATCTGAAAGGGATACATGGAGGAAGGAGATGTATGGTTATTTTGCAGAACTGCAAATAGCTTGCTATATGTGAATATAAGGTACATGAGACCATGTGGTGACAAATAAGGTGAAGAAACAAAGATAAGAATAGGAAAAATTCCAGCACTTTGGGAGGCCAAGGCAAGAGAATTGTTTGAGGACAGGATTTTTAGACCAGCCTGGGCAACAGAATGAGACTTTGACACTCTTTAAAAAAAAAAAAGAAAAAAGAAAAAAAAAGAAAGGGCTTCGTGCCGTGGAGAGGAATTTGAAATTAGTTGGAAAGCTGTAGGACACCACTGAAGAATCATGGCAGGCAGGCAACAGAATCTTATTGATGTCTGAGGTAGATGGCTGTGGTGGTAGAGTAGAAGACAGATTGCAGAAAGGTAAGGAAGCCTGGTCAGTAATGATATTAGGACTGAGTGCAAGTAAGGGATTAATTAAAGGCTATGATGAAGAGGTAGAATTTATAGGACTTGTGACTGATCTGATGGGGAGGTTTTAGAAAAAGGAAGTAGCTGTTACCACAGTGATTATTTTCACATAATAGGCTCTCATAAATGTTAATAGAATGTAACTAAATTGCTTTTTTTCTTTAAATGGTTTCTTTCAACCAACGAATTCTTTCAAAATAAGAGTGTTTGTTTCTGTTAATGCTGCTAAATAGTGTGGTTTTAGAGCTATTCGGGTTTACTTTCATTTTATTCACATCTTAATCTATTATTGCAAATGTTTGCACAAAGCTTTTGGACAGCTAAACAGGTAATAATATTCAGAATGATTGCTTTGCACAAAGATACTTGGGGTTTAGCAGCTCCTGGGCACCTCCTATGTAACACAGTTGCCCTACCCAGGATGCTTCATTTTTCACTGACGGATGTTAGAGAATGGCAAGATGTTTGATAAGGCTAGCATGATTTTATGTATCATGCCAAAGAGTTATAGTCTGGAAACATCAACAAAGCAAAAATAACTGTGAGTCCTTTGTCATACTTTTACAGCTTCCAACATTATCAATTTCAAAGCTCCTTTACCTCTTCTTCTGACCCCTCTCCCCAAATCCAACCCAATTATCGATTGGAGACCCCCATGCCTATTATATATCTAATTGGTCAATCCAGTCTATTCTCTCATCTAGATAACCTTACCAGCTTACTAGCTTCTCACTGGAGCTTAACAGGTCACCAATTTCATATAGAGTAACATTCACTATAATTCTCTCTCCTCATTCTCATCATATCAAACTTAACCAAGAATAGAATATTCCTGCTCAATCTCTGCTAATAGGATTTATCTGCATCCTCACTTCAGCAACCATTGTCATACAAAGTAGTAAGTAAATTTTAATTTATTTCAGGTTATATAAAAAGTCTTCATATCCACTGGAAATATTTCAATAGAATATGCCAATATCGTTTTCAATAAATATACAAAATAGCTTTTTAAAAGAACCTTTTGTATCAAACCTACCAGTTAATGATAATTAGCCATAAAAACATACAACCTAATTCCATTAGTTTAATCAAATTTTCACTTGTAGCATACCCAACAGCCACTTGTAAACAAAATTTCTCCATGTTAAACAAATCAAATATTTTTAAGATATCTCAAACTACCCCATAATAATTTGCAAAACTTCCATGCTGTCATACTCCACTATATTCAAATTAAGTCAGTTAATTAAATTTTTGATTCCACACTCTAAAAATGTTGGTTTATACTATATAATTTCTTTCCTTTTTTGCAGGGGGCGGGGGACGAAGTCTTGCTCTGTCACCAGGCTGGAGTGCAGTGGCTCGATCTCAGCTCACTGTAACCTCCACCTCCGAGGTTCAAGTAGTTCTCCTGCCTCAGCCTCCTGAGTAGCTGGGACTACAGGCACCATGACCATGCCCACCTGATTTTTGTATTTTTAGTAGAGACAGGGTTTCGCCATGTTGGCCAAGATGGTCTCGATCTCTTGACCTCACGATCTGCCTGCCTTGGCCTCCCAAAGTGCTGGGAATTACAGGCATGAGCCACTGCACGGCCACCATATAATTTCTATACTAAAGTTCACCTGTGTGATAATTGTTTTATTTAGTTTAGTTCTAGATGTAATCCTATGTTTGACTCTCTATAAACATTAGCATGAGTAAGCCTGGAAATTAATACTCTACCTGAAAATCATCATCCAAAATAGCAAAAGCAGCAGCACATTTTAGTATACTTGCTATACTTATTCCTAGGCCAATAAATAGAACATAAGCCTCACACCTCAATCACCATAATTCTGACTCTACCCATGGAGCTAGGACTTATCTGTTTGCCAGTTAAATGCCAACGTATCCTATTTACCTCTTCATATCCTCCTCTTAACATGTCAAAAATTTTCCCATTCTCAACCAATTCTTCCCATGATTAGCTCTGCATATCTTTCATTAGTAAAGCCCTTAACTTTACTTGGCAGCTGAGAAGCTTTAATCAAATTCAACTGGGAAGAATTGTAGGCTACCTATGCCTCAGTTGTTCACAAAGACTAAATAGCAGTCATTATTGTTTAAAGCCCAACTCTGATTAACCTCAATCATTTTGTTTACCTCATCTTCACAGTTACTTTATTCTTCATTGAAAATTATGTGCCTGCTACCAAGACACAGCCTCTTGTCACTGAATTTGTAATTGGTATTGTCAGGATACTGTTTTTTTTTTTTTTTTTCTTTTTAGACAGAATCTCCCTCTGTCGCCCAGGCTGGAGTGCAGTGGCACAATCTTGGCTCACTGCAACCTCCACCTCCTGGGTTCAAGGATTCTCCTGCCTCAGCCTCCCGTGTAGCTGGGACTACTGGCACACACCATGATACCCAGCTAATTTTTGTATTTTTAGTAGAGTCAGGGTTTCACCATGTTGGCCAGGATGGTCTCGATCTCTTGATCTTGTAATCCGCCCACCTTGACCTCCCAAAGTGCTGGGATTACAGGTGTAAGCCATCGCAGCCAGCTGATACCATTTTAAATCCTTAGGCGATGTTTGCCATTAATAAGGTTTCTGCCCAACGGTCTTATTTTTGAAGAATTTATTAAGCACCACATCGCCATTTTAACAATTTCGTTATTACCCCCTTACCAAATACTTCTCCTAAATAGGAATCTGTTAGTGAATGCTAATTGCACTTCTAACACCATAGGTTTATTAAAGGCAAGAATCCTAAGGTTCTCCTATTTTCCTTCTTAACTGTTTTCATGAATTTTAGCCTTTACTAACCCCAAAATAATTTTCATTCTCTTTTCTTATGTCATTCTTTTAACAGTCAGTATCTTGGAGAAAAATATTATTGTCAAATGTGACAAATTTATACTGAGTATTTTTAGTTACTTCATTTACTCTGTTTCAACAACTTTGTTGTTTACAAGCAACAGAGACCCTTTCAAGTTAGCTCATGTGGATGAATAAGCAGACTAGGAATTCATGGAAGTTCAAGAATTGAGGCTGGATATTGGTTTTGGATTCAAACTTATTCTAGAAATCTTAGATGCAGGAGTTCAAGAATCTTTCCCCGCAAACTCTGCTGTTAGTGTCAGTCAGCTCTATTCTGTGTGTCTACTATTCTGTGCTAATAAACTTCTTCTGTTTACTTATGATTTCTATTTCCCTAGAATTATATTACCCATGGTCCATTATGGCCTCCCAATCCTGGGTTCTGTCTCATAGATTTTCAGCTACACCATCCACCAGTAACAAATTCACTTTTGTTCCTTAGGTCCAATTCATGAGAAAAATTCATTTGATCAAATTAATTTTTTGAATCTGGCCTTAGAGGGTAAAGGTTACTGTCTCACCTGAAGATAAGCTGTTCCTGAGACAGATGGTTAATCCAGTCTAATAAATGTGGTTGGAGGGTAGGGAAAGAGGGAAGATATCACCACATACCAAATATGGCTTCTGAAACAACAGGGCCCATTAGTAGGTCAGTTTCCCTTGGCGGAGGTTATGGACAGGGCAAGCACCCAAAAAAGGTGGCCAGTAGTTACAGATGAGACAAAATGTAACCCTATTCTTTGTTTAATGTTTACCTCAACTTCATCAGATTTTATTATGCTGTTGTGCATTAACTAATGAAATTGTTTAAGAGAAGAATGTAACAACTATAAATTTTTTAAAAGATAATTACAGCATCTACGAAAAATCCATAGCTAACATCATCCTTAAAGTGCCCATCAATGGTGGACTGGATAAAGAAAATGTGAGCCAAGCATGGTGGCCCACACATGTAACCCCAACACTTTGGGAGGCCGAGGTGGATAGATCACTTGAGGTCAGGAATTCAAGACCAGCCTGGGTAACCTAGTGAAACTCCGTCTCTACTAAAATACAAAAAGTAGCCATGAATGGTGGCGCATGCCTGTAATCCCAGCTACTACGGAGGCTAAGTGTGGGAAACAAATTCACCCAAACAACCCAAAGAATGGACTCAGAGACACACAGAGCAGAGGAAAACGAGACTTTTAATGGTGGTCTTGCAAGATGGGGTTTCTGCTAGGCAGGCACACCAGGGGCAGTTCACGGCAGGTAATTTATCTCCTAGCACACAAGTCCATCCCCCAGTTCCTCATTGGTCGAGTCCTATGGGGTTATAATCTTCCCAGATGTTGCCTAAG
This sequence comes from Colobus angolensis palliatus, assembly GCF_000951035.1. Classification (NCBI taxonomy): domain Eukaryota; kingdom Metazoa; phylum Chordata; class Mammalia; order Primates; family Cercopithecidae; genus Colobus; species Colobus angolensis. Next base: position 222,556 of record NW_012113475.1, on the reverse strand, counting down.
TTTCATTATCCCCTTATAAAGTCATATCCAATTCCCCTTCCCCGCTAAAGTTTCGATTCCCCAATAAGGAAACTTTCTTCCCTTTTATGGGCTGACCCCTCCTCCTGTTCGTGTATCCTGACATTCTAGGTGCATGTGGTTGATCACACCCGCAGGCTGGCTGCCAGTACTTAGATTTCTATCATGCCTTGAAAATGGACCATTTAAAATGTTTTCTCACACTGAGGCAGGATAATCGCTTGAACCTAGGAGGTGGAGGTTTCAGTGAACCGAGATTGTGTCACTGCGCTCCAGTCTGGGTGACAGAGCAAGACTCCGTCTCAAAAGAAAAGAAAAGAAAACACCATGAAATACTACACAGCCATAAAAGAGAATGAAATCATGTCCTTTGCATCAACATGGATGCAACTGGACGCCATTATCCTATTTGAATTAGTGCAGAAACAGAAAATCAAATACCACATGCTCTCATTTATACATGGGAAATAAACAATGGATTCACATGGACATCAAGATGAAAATAATGTCTATCTGGGGACTCCTTACAGGGGAAAGCAGGAAGAGGAAGGGCTGAAAAACTACCTATTGGGTACTGTGTTTATTATTTGAGTGATAGGTTCCAGCACGCATTATGCAGTATACCCATAAGCAAACCTGTACATATACTCCGCGAATCTAAAATACCGTTTTATTAAAAAAAGATACTGTTAAGTAAAAAAACCTAAGGCATATATGAGATTTATAATATAATGCAAGTTAGTAAAATCAAACACTCACCCCCCCCCAAAAAAAAATGGTGCTAGGACAAATTGCATCCACATGCAAAAGAATAAGTTTTTATTTCTACTTTGTATCATATAAAAAATTTCACTGACAATGACTCTAAGAACTAAATGTAAGAAATAAAAACATGAAATTCTTAAAAGAAAATATAGGCATAAATATTTGTGAACTTGGATTAGGCAATAGGTTCTTAGATATGACACCAAAAGCACAAGCAACTAAAGAAAATAAGAGAAAAACTGTACTGCAAAGGATACCATTAAGAAAGTGAAAAGAGGCCGGGCGCGGTGGCTCAAGCCTGTAATCCCAGCACTTTGGGAGGCCAAGACGGGAGGATCGCGAGGTCAGGAGATCGAGACCATCCTGGCTAACACGGTGAAACCCCCTTTACTAAAAAAAAAAAAATACAAAAAACTAGCCGGGCGAGGTGGCGGGCGCCTGTAGTCCCAGCTACTCGGGAGGCTGAGGCAGGAGAATGGCGTGAACCCGGGAGGCGGAGCTTGCAGTGAGCTGAGATCCGGCCATTGCACTCCAGCCCGGGCGACAGGCCAGCACTTTCGGAGGCTGATGCGGGCAGATCACGAGGTCGGGAGATCAAGACCATCCTGGCTAACATGGTGAAACCCTGTCTCTACTAAAAAATACAAAAAACTAGCCAGGCATGGTGGTGGGCGCCTGTAGTCCCAGTTACTTGGGAGGCTGAGGCAGGAAAATTGCTTGAACCAGCGAGGCGGAGGTTGCTGTGAGCTGAGATGGCGCCACTGCACTCCAGCCTGGGCGACAGAGCGAGACTCCATCTCAAAAAAAAGAAAAGAAAAGATGACCCACAGAATGAGAGAAAATACTTGCAAATCATATATCTGATAATGGAATTGTATCCAGAATATATAGAACTCAGTAATAATTCTTAGAACTCAATAATACAAAGGCAATCCAATTGAAAACTGTCAAAAAAAAAAAAAACTAAACAGCCATTTCTCCAAAGAGGATAAACAAATGGTCAATAAACAGATGAAAAAAATATGCTCAACATCATTGGCTCTCAGGGAAATGCAAATCAAAAGCACATGGAGATACCATATGATACACACTGAGATGACTATAATCAAAGAGACGAGATAATAACAAGTCCTTGCAAAAATGTGGAAAAATTTAAAATCGTCATATACTACTGGTAGAGATAAAATGATGCAATCGCTTTGGAAAATAACCTGGAATTTTCTTAAAACATTAAACACAGAGTTATATGACCACCAATTCTAATCCTAAGTATATATTCAAGTGAAATAAAGGTGAAATAAAAATGTACATGTATACAAAAATTTGTTCACAAATGTTCATAACAACATTATTGATAATAGGCAAACATTGGAAACAACCCAAATGTCTATCAACTGGTGAATGGATGGATAAAATATGGTATACCCACACAATGGGATATTATTGGGCAATAAAAATGGATGAAATGACCGGGCGCGGTGGCTCACGCCTGTAATCCCAGCTCTCAGGGAGGCAGAGGCGGGAGGATAGCTTGAGCCCAGGAGTTCGAGACCTCCTGGGTAATACAGCGAGACCCTGTTCTCCACAAAAGGGGGGGGGGGGAAAGAAAAAAAAAAAAAAGGGATGAAATACTGATACATACTAAAACATGTATGAAACTTTAAAACATTATGCTAAATGTGGCTGGGCACAGTGACTCTTACCTGTAATCCCAGCACTTTGGGAGGCTGAGGCAGGCAGATCATTCGAGGCCAGGAGTTCGACACCAGCCTGGCTAACATAGTGAAACCCAATCTCTACTAAAACTACAAAAATTGGCCAGAAATGGTGGTGCGCTACTATAGTCCCAGCTGCTCGGGAGGTTTGAATCCTACAGGTGCAGGTTGCAGTCAGCCAAGATCATGCCACTGCATTCCAGCCTGGGTGACAGAGCGAGACTCTGTCTCAAAAGCAAACAAACAAACAAAAAAATTATGCTAAATGAAAGAAACCAGTCACAAAAGATCACATATTGTCTGATCTCGTGTATAGAAAATATCCAGAACAGGCAAATTAGTAGAGACAAAGTAGATTCATGGTTGCCTAGGGCTGCGAGTGGGGTGGGATTGGAGAAATGGGGAGCAAGTGCTAATAGGTATGGGATTTCTTTCTGAGATAATGAAAATGTTCCAAAAGGAATCTTAGTGATTGTGAAACTCTGAATATACTAAAAACCATTACATTTTACATTTTAAGTGGGTGAATTATGTGGTATATGAGTTTATCCTAATCAAGCTGTTATTAAAACAAATTTATAAGTATACATTTCTTTGATATTTGTTACAATAATGCAGTGATTAGCTACTTGTTATACTTTCTATCCAGAGAATTGTAACACAATTCTTATACCAATACTCCAGCAAAGAATAAAAATTAAGAACTGGAATTTAGTCACTAGAGTAGTGACATTTTATCTGATAAGGTCAACTAGTTTAATAAAGTTGCCTACCATTTCATTATTAAACACAATATTGTCTTAAACATTGCATTATATTATAAATTATAGTGTATTACATAAGTTTGGGATGAAAGAAAGAAAAAAAGGTAAAGGAAGTACTGAAACATGGTTTCTTCAGTGTCTGTTGTGGAATTTCAATTATAGACCAAGAAACAGTTTTTAAAAATCGCCCTAGCCTAGGAACTATGTCACATGTTCTAGGGGAATATGACACATTACTGAAGAATAATAATTCAGGGAGCCTATTATTTTAATAATAACAAGGTCCAAAACTTATTTCTGAGACTCTATGACAGAGACTACTTAAATACATTAGATTCATCTGGGATTAACAATACCCAGTGAGTTTCAATTTGTATAGTGCACAAAAACAAAAATAAAAACAATCATCTGCACAATTGAGCTATATGATTTCATTAAAACAGGTTATACAATGCATGAAAGGACTAGATTAGCCAGGCCTGGTGGTGCCTGCCTGTAGTCCCAACTTCCCTGGGGGGTCTGAAGCGGGATAATCAGTTGACCCAGGAGGTCGAGGCTGCAGTGAGCCATGATGGCACCACTGCATTCCAGCTGGGCAACAGAGCAAGACCAAGAAGGAAGGCAGGAAGGCAGGAAGGAAGGGAGGGAGGGAGGGAGGAAACAAAGGACTAGAAAAAGTATATAAAAGAATCATTAAACACTACTAGATTTGGTAGTCAATAATAATCAAGTTCTCCTTTTTCCTGGCATAGGGATAGCACTATCCCACTGAAGTTAGATACAGCCTTATAACATTTTTTGACCAATAGAGGTGCAGTGTTAAATGATGTGTGTACTTTCTTCAGTTCTTTTCCCTCTGCCAAGGTAACCAGCAATATCCTAACTGGTGGAACCTCTGTTAGACTGTGCCCCTCGGTACAGACAACGTGGAGTAGAGACCCCAATCATTCTGTGATTGACATGGATTACACCAATCCATATGAATTTACAGTATCTCTAGTTCAAAAATTGTGAAATACTGGAAATTTCAAGTAATTCAACCTAATAGCATAAACACAAAATACACTTGTTCTTTTAAGCCACTAAGATTTAGGGATTGTTTTTACTGTAGTATACCTAATCTATACTATTAATAAGTGATTTTTTCCCTAAAGAGCAATGAAGTCTATTCTAAAATATTTGGTTGAGATTCCCATTTATACCACTATTAAGGAGGATGGAACTATAAAGAGCACTTGAATGACTACATCTTCATATTAGGATAATTTTACACTGGATTTTAGTTTATAATTATTCCTTTAATTCAGATTTAAAACCTCTTTATAGCTGAGTTCTCTTCAAGCATATGAAAAGAGAAAATAGATATTTTTCTTGGAGCCATCATTACTTTAAAATGAAACCAAGTGTGGTGGTGCACACCTTTAGTCCCAGCTATTTGGGAGGCTGAGATAGGAGGATCCTTTGAGCCCAGGAGTTTGAGACCAGCCTGGGCAACATAGACAGACCCTGTCTCTAAAAAAGAGAAAAAAAACTTCTCATATGTAATTCCCTAATCGTTAAGAATTCTCAAAATGTTGATGTGGTAGGATCACACAAGCCCAAGAGGGTGAGGCTGCAGTGAGCCATGACTGTGCCACTGCACTTCGGCCTGGGTGACAGAGCAAGACCCTATCTTAGAAAAAAAAAAAAGGAATTTTCAAAAGGAATGATTTCCTTTAAATAATTAAACAAATTGAAGTATATGTTTTTAGTCTCATAAGGAATGTATGATACCTCCCTTTAAGTCCTTGTAAAGTTGGTAGAATAACCAAAATTTTTAAATTTTATTTTATTTAGAAAAAAATTTTATTTTTAATTTCTGTGGGCACATAGTAGGTGCATATATTTATGGATGGCGTACATGAGACGTTTTGATACAGGCATGTAATGTTAAACAAAAATATTTTAAAGCAAGCCAGGGGACTGGAAGAGTAGTGATATGGACAGGACTGTGTCCCCCCCTACCATTCATATGTTGAAGTCCTAACCCCCAGTGCCTCAGAGTGTGACTGTATTTGGAGATAGAATTTTTTTATTATTATTTTACTTTAAGTTCTAGGATACATGTGCACAACATGCAGGTTTGTTACACAGGTATACATGCACCATGTTGCTTTGCTGCACCCATCAACTCGTCATTTACATTGGTTATTTCTCCTAATGCTATCCCTCCCCGAGCCTCCCACCCCCTGACAGGGCCCAGTGTGTGATGTTCCCCTCCCTGTGTCCACGTGTTCTCATTGTTCAATTCTCACACGAGTGAGAACATGCAATGTTTGATTTTCTGTCCCTGTGATAGTTTGCTGAGAATGATGGTTTCCAGCTTCATCCATGTCCCCCGCAAAGGACATGAACTCATCCTTTTTATGGCTGCATAGTATTCCATGGTGTATATGTACCACATTTTCTTAATCCAGTCTATCATTGATGGACATTTGGGTTGGTTCCAAGTCTTTGCTATTGTGAATAGTGCTGCAATAAACATACATGTGCATGTGTTTTTACAGTGGCATAATTTATAAACCTTTGAGTATATACCCAGTAATGGGATAGCTGGGTCAAACGGCATTTCTACTTCTAGATCCTTTAGGAATCACCACACTGTCATCCACAATGGTTGAACTAATTTACACTCCTACCAACAGTGTAAAAGTGTTCCTATTTCTTCACATCCTATCCAGCATCGCTTGTTTCCTGACGTTTTAGTGATTGCCATTCTAACTGGCATGAGATGGTATCTCATTGTGGTTTTGATTTGCATTTTTCTAATGACCAGTGATGATGAACTTTTTGTCATATGTTTGTTGACTGCATGAATTTTTTCTTTTGAGAAGTGTCTGTTCATTCCTTTGCCTACTGTTTGATGGGGTTGTTTGTTTTTTTCTTGTAAATTTGTGTAAGTTCTTTGTAGATTCTGGATATTAGCCCTTTGTCAGATGGATAGATTGCAAAAATTTTCTCCCATTCTGTAGGTTGCCTGTTAACTCTGATGATAGTTTCTTTTGCTGTGCAGAAGCTCTTTAGTTTAATCACATACCATATGTCTATTTTGGCTTCTGTTGCCATTGCTTTTGGTGTTTTAGTCATGAAGGCTTTGCCCCTGCCTATGTCCTGAATGGTATTGCCTAGGTTTTCTTCTAGGGTTTTTATGGTTTTAGCTCTTACATTTAAGTCTTTAATCCATCTTGAGTTAATTTTTGTATAAGGGATAAGGAAGGGATCCAATTTCAACTTTCTACATATGGCTAGCTAGTTTTCCCAACACCATTTATTAAATAGGGAATCCTTTCCTCATTTCTTGTTTCTGCCAGGTTTGTCAAAGATCAGATGGTTGTAGATATGTGGTGTAGATATGTGGTGTTATTTGCTACCAGTACCATGCTGTTTTGGTTACTGTAGCCTTGTAGTATAGTTTAAAGTCAGGTCGCATGATGCCTCCAGCTTTGTTCTTTTGGCTTAGGATTGTCTTGGCTATGTGGGCTCCTTTTTGATTCCATATGAACTTTAAAGTAGTTTTTTTCCAATTCTGTGAAGAAAGTCAGTGGTAGCTTGATGGGGATGGCACTGAATCTATAAATTACCTTGGGCAGTATGGCCATTTTCACAATATTGATTCTTCCTATCCATGAGCATGAAATATTCTTCTATTTGTTTGTGTCCTCTTTTATTTTGTTGAGCAGTGGTTTGTAGTTCTCCTTGAAGAGGTCCTTCACATCCCTTGTAAGTTGGATTCCTAGGTATTTCATTCTCTTTGTAGCAATTGTGAATTGCTCACTCATGATTTGGCTCTCTGTTTGTCTGTTCTTGGTGTATAGGAATGCTTGTGATTTTTGCACATTGATTTTGTGTCTTGAGACTTTGCTGAACTCGCTTATCAGATTAAGGAGATTTTGGGCTGAGACGAGGGGGTTTTCTAAATATACAATCATGTCATTTGCAAACAGGGACAATTTGACTTTCTCTTTTCCTAACTGAATACCCTTTATTTCCTTCTCTTGCCTGATTGCCCTGGTCAGAACTTCCAACACTATGTTGAATAGGAGTGGTGAGAGAGCGCATCCTTCTCTTTGCCGGTTTTCAAAGGGAATGCCTCCAGTTTTTGCCCATTCAGTATGATATTGGCTGTGGGTTTGTCATAAACAGCTCTTATTATTTTGAGATACATTCCATCAATACCTAGTTTATTGAGAGTTTTTAGCATGAAGAGCTGTTGGATTTTGTCAAAGGCCTTTTCTGCATCTATTGAGATAATTGTGTGGTTTTTGTCATTGGTTCTGTTTATGTGATGGATTATGTTTACCGATTTGTGTACATTGAACCAGCCTTGCATCCCAGGGATGAAGCCCACTTGATCATGGTGGATAAACTTCTTGATGTGCTGCTGGATTTGGTTTCCCAGTATTTTATTGAGGATTTTTGCATCAATGTTCATCAGGGATATTGGTCTAAAATTTTCTTTTTTTGTTGTGTCTCTGCCAGGCTTTGATATCAGGATGATGTTGGCCTCATAAAATGAGTAAGGAGGATTCCCTTTTTTCCTATTGATTGGAATAGTTTCAGAAGGAATGGTACCAGCACCTCCTTGTACCTCTGGTAGAATTCAACTGTGAATCCACTGGACTTGTTTTGGTTGTTAGGCTATTAATTATTGCCTCAATTTCAGAACCTGTTATTGGTCTATTCAGAGATTCAACTTCTTCCTGGTTTAGTCTTGCGAGGATGTATGTGTCCAGGAATTTATCCATTTCTTCTAGATTTTCTAGTTTATTTGCAAAGAGATGTTTATAGTATTCTCTGATGGTAGTTTGTATTTCTGTGGTATTGGTGGTGATATCCCCTTTATCATTTTTTATTGCATCTTTATTTGATTCTTCTCTCTTTTCTTCTTTATTAATCTTGCTAGTGGTCTATCTATTTTGTTGATTTGTTCAAAAAAGCAGCTTCTGAATTGATATTTTGAAGGGTATTTGGGTCTCTGTCTCCTACAGTTCTGCTCTGATCTTAGTTATTTCTTGCCTTCTGCTAGCTTTTGAATTTGTTTGCTCTTGCTTCTCTAGTTATTTTAATTGTGATGTCAGGGTGTCGATTTTAGATCTTTCCTGCTTTCTCCTGTGGGCATTTAGTGCTATAAATTTCCCTCCACACACTGCTTTAAATGTGTCCCAGAGATTCTGGTACATTGTGTCTTTGTTCTCATTGGTTTCAAAGAACATCTTTATTTCTGCCTTCATTTTGTTATTTACCCAGTAGTCTTTCAGGAGCAGGTTGTTCAGTTTCCATGTAGTTGTGCGGTTTTGAGCAAGTTTCTTAATCCTGAGTTCTAATTTGATTGCACTGTGGTCTGAGAGACAGTTTGTTGTGATTTCCGTTCTTTTACATTTGCTGAGGAGTGTTTTATTTCCAATTATGTGGTCAATTTTAGAGTAAGTGTGATGTGGTGCTGAGAAGAATGTATATTCTGTTGATTTGGGGTGGAGAGTTCTGTAGATGTCTATTAGGTCCGTTTGGTACAGAGCTGAGTTCAAGTCCTGGCTTGTTAACCTTCTGTCTCGTTGATTTGTCTAATATTGACAGTGGGGTGTTGAAGTCTCCATTAACCAGTCTAAGTCTCCTGGTAGGTCTCTCAGGACTTGCTTTATGAATCTGGTAGCTCCTGTATTGGGTGCATATATATTTAGGATAGTTAGCTCTTCTTGTTGAATTGATCCCTTTACCATTATGTAATGACCTTCTTTGTCTCTTTTAATCTTTGTTGGTTTAAAGTCTGTTTTATCAGAGACTAGGGTTGCAACCCCTGCTCTTTTTTTGCTTTCCATTTTCTTGGTAGATCTTCCTCCATCCCTTTATTTTGAGCCTATGTGTGTCTCTGCACATGAGATAGGTCTCCTGAATACAGCACACTGATGGGTCATGACTCTTTATCTAATTTGCCAGTCTGTGTCTTAATTGGGGGCATTTAGCCCATTTACATTTAAGGTTAATATTGCTATGTGTGAACTTGATCCTGTCATTATGATGTTAGCTGGTTATTTTGCTCATTAATTGATGCAGTTTCTTCCTGGCGTCAATGGTCTTTACATTTTGGCATGTTTTTGCAATGGCTGGTACTGGTTGTTCCTTCCCACGTTTAGTGCTTCCTTCAGGAGCTCTTGTAAGGTGGGCCTGATTGTGACAAAATCTCTCAGCCTTTGCTTGTCTGTAAAAGATTTTATTTCTCCTTCATGTATGAAGCTTAGTTTGGCTGGATATGAAATTCTGGGTTGAAAATTCTTTCCTTTAAGAAGGTTGAATATTGGCTCCTGCTCTCTTCTGGCTTGCATAGTTTCTGCCAAGACATCTGCTGTTAGTCTGATGGGCTTTCCTTGTGGGTAACCCGACCTTTCTCTCTGGCTTCCCTTAACATTTTTTCCTTCATTTCAACCTTGGTGAATCTGACAATTATGTGTCTTAGGATTGCTCTTCTCGAGGAGTATCTTTGTGGTGTTCTCTGTATTTCCTAAATTTGAATGTTGGCCTGCCTTGCTAGGTTAGGGAAGTTCTCCTGGATAATATCCTGAAGAGCGTTTTCTAACTTGGTTCCATTTTCCCTGTCACTTTCGGGTACACCAATCAAATGTAGATTTGGTCTTTTCACATAGTCCCATATTTCTTGGATGCTTTGTTCATTTCTTTTTACTCTTTTTTTCCTCTAAACTTGTCCTCTCACTTTATTTCATTAATTTGATCTTCAATGACTGATATCCCTTCTTCCACTTGATCAAATTGGCTCTTGAAGCTTGTGCATGCATCACGATGTTCTCGCACTGTGGTTTTCAGCTCCATCAGGTCATTTAAGGTCTTCTCTACACTGTTTATTCTAGTTGGCCATTTGTCTGACCTTTTTTCAAGGGTTTTAACTTCCTTGTGATGGGTTAGAACATGCTCCTTTAGCTTGGAGAAGTTTGTTATTACTGACCTTCTGAAGCCTATTTCTGTCAACTCATTAAAGTTATTCTCCGTCCAGTTTTGTTCTGCTGCTGGAGAGGAACTGCAATCCTTTGGAGGAAAGGAGGTGCTCTGGTTTTTAGAATTTTCAACTTTTCTGCTCTGGTTTCTCCCCATTTTTGTGGTTTATCTTCCTTTGGTCTTTGATGTTGGTGACCTACAGATGGGGTTTTGGTGTGGATGTCCTTTTGTGGATGTTGATGCTATTCCTTTCTGTTTGTTAGATTTCCTTCTGACAGTCAGGGCTCCCAGCTGCAGGTCTGCTGGAGTTTGCTGGAGGTTCACTCCAGACCTGTTTGCCTGGGTATCACCAGCGGAGGCTGCAGAACAGCAAATATTGCAGAACAGTGAATATTGCTGCCTGATCCTTCCTCTGGAAGCTTTGTCCCAGGGGGCACCCACCTGTGTGAGGTGTCTGTCGTCCCCTACGGGAGGTGTCTCCTAGTCAGGCTACATGGGGATTAGGGACCCACTTGAGGAGGCAGTCTGTCCAGTCTCAGAGCTCGAACATCATGCCACTGCTCTCTTCAGAGCTGTCAATAGGGACGTTTAAGTCTGCAGAAGTTGTCTTCTGCCTTTTGTTCAGCTATGCCCTGCCCACAGAGGTGGAGTCTATCGAGGCAGTAGGCTTTGCTGAGCTGTGGTGGGCTCCACCCAGTTCAAGCTTCCTGGCCACTTTGTTTACCTACTCAAGCCTCAGCAATGGCAGATGTCGCTCTCCCCGCCAGGCTGCAGCCTCACAGGTTGATTTTAGACTGCTGCGCTAGCAGTGAGCAAGGCTCTGTGGGCATGGGACACACTGAGCCAGGCACGGGAGGGAATCTTCTAGTCTACTGGTTGCTAAGACCATGGGAAAAGCACAGTATTTGATCGAGAGTGTACCGTTTTTCCAGGTACAGTCTGTCCCACCTTCCCTTGGCTAGGAAAGGGAAATCCCTTGACACCTTGCACTTCCTGGATGAGTTGATGCCCCGCTCTGCTTCGGCTCACCCTCTGTGGGCTGCACAACCAGTCCCAATGAGACGAACCAGGTACCTCTGTTGGAAATGCAGAAATCATCCGTCTTCTGCATTGATCTTGCTGGGGGCTGCAGACTGGAGCTGTTCCTATTCGGCCATCTTGGAAGCAACTGGGGATAGCACTTTTAAAGAAGTATGAAATGAAAGTAAAATGAGGTTATGGTGGGTGAATCCTGATTCAATATAACAGACATCCTTATAAAAAGAGGAAATTGGGACACAGACATGTTCAGAGAGATGACCATGTGAAGTGAACAGAGAGACAGCCATCTATAAGCCAACGAGAGAGGCCTTAGAAGAAACCAACCCTGCCAACACGTTGATACCTAGCCTCAAGAATTGTCAGAAAACAAATGTCTGTTGTTCAAGCCATCCAGTCTGTGGTACTTTGTTATAGCAGCCCTAGCAAACTAATAGGCAGTTATCACCACCATACTCCATGGTGTACAGTGTCATCTGAAAGAGCATCACAGTGTGAAAGAGGTCTTTAGTAGCTGAATCTAGTGAGGGAAGGAAATGTTGTACTCTGAACTGCATAGTTCCTTTACTATGATGCAAAACCATTTAAAAGAATAGTTCAAGAACCTCCCATTTATTGTGTTAAATTTCTAACTCCAAAAAACAAGTAAAATATCCATCGAATCACCTGTATCATTTCAATATAGTTCTCCCTTAAAGAATATGTGAGTTGAACTAAGAGGCTGAGAGTCAGGACCCACAGCTTTAACACCAACATAAACCTATTCTTTGATTGCAAAGTATGACTAACAACATGGGACATTATCTTCCTGTCAGAGGGTTTTTGACTAGTGATCTAACTGTGAGCCAAATGCACAGTGTTGCAGAAACAACAGTTCTGCTGCTATTCTATCTTCGTTCCCAAGGAGCTGCTAAATGCAGATCTCCCATTTACTTAAGGCTTTAATATTCAGAGCTATGGATTTCAGAGCTTAACATCTTGTTTTTATACATAATTTTGCAGCTAAAGCACTAAAAATGTCAGAAAATCACCATTTTAAAGTCTTTTGACTTTTATTTGTAATCTCTAAGAAGGCCAAATGTCAGAAGTAAACAATTTCTACTTAGAACACAGAGGAACACTTGGTCTCTCTTTTGTTTAGCCTTCAGTATAACCTCATCCCTGTATGCTACTTATTAATTACATAAAGGAAAACAGTAATTTACAGTAGTGACAACTTAAAGGGACACTTTAACAAAATGATCAGGGTTAGCATAACCAGTAATAATTTTTGGTAGGATACACTAAAAATGACATATTGTTACTTCTGTGGTATCCTGGCAAAAAATGCATAACTTGAAAAAATGTATAACCTGAATCTAATCATGAAGAAATATCAGACACATCCAAATTGAGGAACAGACTTGCTTCAAGTAAACTTCCCATAAAGCCTCAAAATGTCAAGGTCATGAAAAACAAAAAAAGACCAGTGAACTGTTCCAGATTACAAGAGATGAATGAGACGTGATGACTAAAAGCCATGTCTCATCCTGGATTGGATCTTGGACCAGAAATCCTTTTCCTTTTGCTATAAAAATACATAGTGGAACAAATGGTGAAATTTAAATTCATAAATTATAGAATAATATTGTATGAATACTAATTTTCTGATTTTGATAATTGTCCTGTAGTGATGTAAAAGAATATATTTTGTTTTGGTTTTGGTTTTTTTTTTTTTTTATTTAT
>NW_012113475.1:148104-209497 GCF_000951035.1 Colobus angolensis palliatus | reverse complement strand
TTTTTTTTATTATACTTTAAGTTCTAGGGTACATGTGCATTTTGAAGTGTTGAAGTATAAATGAACCTCATGTCTGCAAGTTACTGTCAGTTTTTAAAAATCTAGCTACAGAAAGCTATTAATTTAAGAAATCCAGGTGAAAATATATAAGAATTATTGGTTATATTTTTTGTAACTGTAGTGTGTGTTTTAAAAATATATAATCCCAGGCAAAAAAGAATTTAGAAGACAGATGTGATAGAGTACTCCTTCTAGCACCTCTACCCTAACTTATATTACTCAAAATTATAATCAGATTGGGAAATAGCTTATATGTTTTGAATTTCTCTAAATTGAAAAAAGAATTTATTGTGCTTTTCTTTTCACAGGTAGCTAAATTTCAAGCAGATTCTTTGACTGTGTAAAATTTTTTTCCGTTGGCAAGTTAAGAGGAACAACATTTGGTACTAGACATATTCCATTCATGTTACAAGTGTTTATTAAACGTATATTATGTGCCAGTCACTGTGCTAGATTTAGGGATAAAGAAATAAAATACACATGGTATGTGACCTAGAGGATCTTCTAGATTAGTACAGGAGACAGACATATAAATGAATACTTGTAAAGAAGTAATAAATATTATAATAAGAGTTAGTGAGTGAGTGTGCATGTGTTGGGGCAGGGGGTAGTTTACTATTGTATACAAGAGATTGATGGTCAATTCCCAGGAAGCAGGGAAAGGGAAGGAGTTAGAAAAATCTTCATAAAAGAGACTGTGTTTGAATTGAGTCTTAAAAGCTGAGTCCTGGTTTAGATGGACAATGGAGTAAAGATATTCTGGGCAGATGAAATGGCACGAACAAAAGACATGGAGCTATGAAACAGGCTATTATGGGGACAGCAAATAATTCAGAATGGCTGAATTCAAGACGAGAAGTGGTCACAGTGAGAGAAGATGCTAGAGACAAGCTGAGACCAGTTTCTGGAGGGCCTCATAAGCCATTGTGCCAGAAGCTTTTGCACAAACCCAGGGAAATCATCTGGGAGCTCTTGGCCACTGGAGTGCATCGGTGAATAGCTAATTTGTTAAACTATCACATGCAAAGTAAGGTACATTGAGGTAGGCCATCCTACTCTGATAAGATGATTTGTATTTATTGTAATAAGAGAATTGAACCAAGAATGGGATGCTCTTCCATCTTTCTATCTTACGTTACAACATAAGAAACATTTGCATTCTTTCTACTCTGTAATATTTCTGTAAAAGATTTCAGGAGTGCTGTGGTTTGAATATGTCCTCCAAATTTCTTGTATTGGAAACTTAACTGCCAAATTCATATGTTGATGGGAGGTGGGGCCTTTGAGAGGTAATTGGAATTAGATAAGGTCATTCGTGTGGGACCCCCATGGTGGGACTGGTGGCTTTATAAGAAGAGGAAGAGAGACCTCAGCTGACACACTTGCTCCTGTCCTCCTGCCATTGGAGGCTCTTCCTCATGTGACTGGATGTGGGAGGTGAAAAGATGAAGTCCACCATGACTTCAGACCTGGGCCCAGGTGACACAGAGGATGGTGGTATCATTTACTAAGTTCAATAACGAGGAAGGAGAGTTTGCTGGGGAAAGTGTAGGTGAGTGGATAGTAAGTTTAAGAACATCATTCTGATAGTCACCTTATATAATATTTTTCAGTTTATAAATTCTCTAAGTTGGTGACTAAAGTACTTTTCAGTGGGATCTTTACATTAAACGAAAATGTCCCCAATGACTAGACCAAACTCAAACTACTGAAATATTTAGTTGTATTTTCCATTGCAATGAAATCAAGAAGAAAGCAGGGCAGAGTGGGAATCCCAGGGCAGTACCCCAGGTGCTGGCAGGCCAGGTGTAAGTTCAAGGTTGGGCTCTGAGTCAGCCAAAGATGCCTGACAGGCTTAGAAAACTAGGAAAAGCAGAATTCCAAAAACTTAGAATTCTGACCATAGTTTCAATAAAAATACTCAGGACTCAGTTTACTTTCATCTAGTCAAGATTCTGGTAAAAATTATCCTATTTTTTTCATATGCAATAACTCTTGTGTAAGCTACATAACTGGAAAGTCAAATCAAGTTAAAGTTGTCAAATTCCTGACTCTCTTCAACTATGGAAAACACAGCTTTCTAAAATAAAAGAACTTTTAAAATAGCCTCATCTTCCTCATCTGAATACAAAAAAAGACTTCTTTTGGAGATTTATTTCCTTTTTCACTATGGACTATTTGATTGCTACAATCTGAACAGTTATTGAAAACACACACAAAGTAAAACACCTATTGATTATTATTTTGAGAATTACTTCAGTTGTTTTTGAAGGCACCATAATGCACTAGCTTAAAAACGGATAATAAAAAAGTCATATAGGATCACACATTTCAAAACTGTAAGCTTGCTGTCTTAATTTTTTATTTTTTTCTGAGAGCACGAGGCTTTTAAAATCATGTTAATACCATGAAAAATTCCATTCATAACTTTCATTTAATAAATTGGAAAAGGAAATGGTAGACTTTTGGGGAAAAAAAGCTTTGCAATATGAGATCCTTTTAGTCACAGGAACTGACTAAGTAGAGGGAAGAGGACTGGAAAGTTTTTTCTAGAAAGAAAAAAAAACTGTTAGACTCATAGAAGATGCTACTGAGTGCTTATTATAGTGTTTAAGATCATTCTAGAGCAGGATTCCTCAGCCTGGTCACTGTTGAAGTTTTGGGCCAGGTAATTCTTTGTTGTGAGGGGGTGTCCTGTACATGGTAAGTGCTTGGTGGCATTCCCGGCCTCTGCCCAGGAGCACCACCCCAGTTGTAACCATCAAAAATGTGTCCACATATTGCCAAATATTCCTGGGGTCCAAAATTATTCCAGTTCAAAAACCAGTGTTCTGGAGTCTTGCTACTTAAAGTGTGGTCTGCAATTCAGCAGCAGCAGCCGGAAGCTGCTAAGAAAAGAGGATTTCAAGCCTCCTATTCAGTATGATCCTAGTCATAATGAGTCAGAATTTGCATTTTAACAAGATTCTCAGGTGATTCATATGCATATTCAAGTTTGAAAAGCACTGTCAGATGATATGGATCATATTTATCCATTAGCAGGAGGGTAGTGGAGAAGAAGGAGGAATGGGAGGTAGAAAGAGGGAGGAAGGGAGTGAAAAAAGATGGAAGCTAAGAAACCTGGTTGATATTGGAGACACACAGCACTTTAAAACCAAGCATAAATAACTTTGCTTTTTGTGAAATTTTGAACAAAGTTGCCAGTGAGAACGTTAAAGAAGAAACTTTTATTATTGGGATTTTTAAAGGGAAAAATATTAGAAAATTAGGGATAAAGAAGTTAGGACTATATACGAAGTTAGCCACAAGTTTAAATCACTGAGGCCTAGATTAGAATCGTGACTATTAAAATCAAAGTGCTGAAAGCCAGAAGACTTACGAAGAAACAAATTGTAAGAAATGGTGAACAGCCAGATGTGAAAGAGAAATGACAAAGGCTTTTGGCACGCTGTTTCTCACACGGTCACCTTCCAAACTAGTCTGCATCATGCCAATGAAAACCTTGAGAAAGGGAAGGGGATAGTAGTATCAGTAGCATCGAATTACTCACATAGGTCTCAGGTGACATCGTTTTGCCTCCTTTTATCCCTTCAATTTTATTTATAAAATCAGAATTTTCCATGGTATGATGGTTAATAATGTGCCAACTTGATTGGATTGAAGGATGCAGAGCATTGTTCCTGGGTGTGTCTGTGAGGGTGTTGCCAAAGGAGATGAACATTTGAGCCAGTGGACTGGGAGAGGCAGACCCACCCTCAGTGTGGGTGGGCACCATCCAGTCACCTGCCAGCGTGGGTAGAATAAAGCAGGCAGAAGAAGGTGGAATGAGCAGACCTGCTGAGTTTTCTGACCTTCATCTTTCTCCCATGCTGAATGCTTCCTGCCCTTGAACATCAGACCCCAAATCTTTCAGCTTTTGGACTCTTGGTTTGGGACTCAGAGTGGCTTCCTTGCTCTTCAGCTTGCAGATGGCCTACTGTGGGACTTCACCTTGTGATCAAGTGAGTCACTTCTCCTTAATAAACTCCCTTTTGTATATTCATCTATCCTATTGGTTCTGTCCCTCTAGAGAACCCTAATACATATGGTATTAGTACAAGAGGTAAATTACCTTGCCTCTTCCTCAAGCTCTCCCTTGAACCCTTGCAAAAAGAAAGTTCTCCACATTGTCTCCCTAAATATTACAACTCTATGTCCAGAGGACGATTGTCTTCCTGAGTACTTCTTCGTACTTCTACTCTTCATTCTTTTTGGTAATTCTGATCAGGATCTTTTATTTTCTGTTATAACGGGCCAATGTGATGGTTAATTTTATGTGACATCTTGACTGAGCTGAAGGATGCCTGGTTAGCTGGTAACACATTATTTGTGTTTGTGTGTGCGAGGGTGTTTCTGGACGAGTTTAGGATTTTAATTTATAGGTTGAGTAAAGAAGATCTGCCCTCACTTATGTGAATGGACATCATCTAATCCTATGAAAGCCTGAATAGAACAAAAAGGTGGAGGAAGGGTGCATTTGCTTCTCATTTGAGCTGGGACAGCCATATATACTCCCCTGCCCTCAGACACTGGTGCTCTGGGTTCTAGAATCTTCAAGCTCCGATCTGGACCTACACTGTTGGTTCCCCTGGTTCTCAGGTCTTCGCATTCAGACTGAGTTACATCACCAGCTTTCTCCCGCTGGTTTTCCAGCTTGCAGAGGACAGATTATGGGACTTCTAGGCCTCCATAATTGTGTAAGTCAATTCCTGTAATAAATCTCCTGTTTTATAAATATATCTATGTAGATATCTCTTATTGGAATGTTTCAGGCCATTATTCTTTATGTAAATCACTATTCTAAATGATTTACATGTTTTATTTAATGATCACATCTACACTCTGGGGTAGTCGACCACTCAGGGTTCAGTGCAGGAAAAAGAAATTATTCTAGGAATTTCCAGTACATAGGAATTTTAATATACAGAAGTATGTGTTTATAAAATTATTGAAATGGCTGGAAGAGCAGAAACAGAAGGCTGCTTCTGGGATTTTGGTGTTAAGCTAATGCCCTTATAGCTGTGACCCAGAAGAAACTGTTACTGCAACCACTGCTGTGGCTGCCACAGCTGCCCTGTGCTAAGAAGACACTGCCCCTTGCATCTAGAGAGTGCAGCATTCATCTAACCCATGCAAATCCTGTGTCTGTCAGGACCTGCGTGTCAACTCTCCCTGCTGCAGGAAGCTCACCTCTGCCTCCCTTTGAAATTTCAGGTGTGTGTATCTAACTGGCAGAGTCTATTTCATAGCCAGAACCCTATCTATAAGGGAGTCTGGAAAATGTACTTGTTCGTTTTCCAACTTCTTCAAGTAGGAGGGTTGAGAGAGCAATAGCTCATCTTCAGATGGAGGTTGAGAGAGCAACGGCCACCACAGATTTCAAGCTGAGTTGGACAGAACTGCAATTTTTTCTTGCTTTCATTTGTTCTAAATAGACAAATTAATATCATGTGGAGTTGCTTATCTGGATATTTTCTTGTGATATATTTATAGTTTTAGTGACCTCTTTTCTTATTTTTAAAGTTTGTATTTCAAAATATGTATGAATAGGATATTTTAAAGAACAAAATAGTGGTGATGACTCCCATTAAGAAATACTATTGGCTGCGCACGGTGGCTCATGCCTGTAATACCAGAACTCTGGGAGGCCAAGGTGGGAGGACAGCTTGAGGCCAGTTCAACTAACCTGGACAACATAGCACAACCCCTGTCTCTACAAAAAAATTTTAAAAATACTGTTTGTGCCAGGCACGGTGGGTCATGCCTGTAATCCCAGCACTTTGGGAGGCTGAGGAGGGCGGACCACCTGAGGTCAGGAGTTCAAGACCAGCCTGGCCAACATGGTGAAACCCCATCTCCATTAAAAATACAAAAAAATTAGCCAGGCATGATGTGGTGGTACACCCCTGTGGTCCCAGCTGCTTGGGAAACTGAGGCTCGGAGAATCACTTGAACCTGGGAGGTAGAGGTTGCAGTGAGCTGAAATCGCACCACTGCACTCCAGCCTGGGCAACAGAGCTAGACTCTGTCTCAAAAAGAATAAAAACAAAAAATAAAATACTATTCCTCTTTCCATATATTCATATCTTAATTATGTTGAACTTTTAGGCTTAAGATCAAACCTGGCCATTTTCATGATCAGTTTGAACTCTTATAGTTATACAGAGAAGGCATTTAAAATGTATATTAATATGCAGCCCTACAGTATCTACTCAAGTCCATACTATTCACTCTTGCCTGAGCTGTAGCATAGTATTGATGGCTCATCGTACTCATCTCTGCCTAGCAAATTTTAGATTCTACTTGCAAAGCTAAAATTGTTTTTGTGGATTAAAAAACGATGAAAGGAGATAAAATGGGTGTCTCTTGAGGTCTCAGTAAACAATTTGTTACGGCTCTATCAGTATATATCAGTATAGGTCATGCTGACACTCCCCTAAGCCCTCCTTAGGCCTTTGGCATAGCCTTTTTGTGAGCCTCATATAAAGTATGAGTTCAACAAATGTTGAATGAATACACAGAAGAACGCATTATATGTACACCTGAATTTTTTATTTACCTTTATTCTGTGCTGTTTACTTCACTTAAGATTATAAACACCTTGAAAATAGGGACAGCATTTTTTTTTTTTTTTTTTTTGGAGGCGGAGTCTTACTCTGTCACCGAGGCTGGAGTGCAGTGGCACCGTCTTGGCTCACTGCAACCTCTACCTCCCTGGTTCAAGCAATTCTCTTGCCTCAGCCTCCTGAGTAGCTGGGATTACAGGCACTGCCACCACACCCAGGCTAATGTTTTGTACTTTTAGTAGAGACGGGATTTCACTATGTTGGCCAGGCCGAGATGGTCTTGAACTCCTCAGGTGATCCGCCTGCCTCAGCCTCCCAAAGTGCTGGATTACAGGCGTGAGCCACCGCACTCAGCCGGAATAGCATCTTATATGCTTTTACACCCCTCCTTTTCACCTCCTAATATGATCCGAGAACACAGGAAGTGATCAATATTTACTGAACCGAATCAATAGTTTTGAAATAAAGTATTCTTTTACCAATTATGAACTGGTAACATTTATATTTTAAAACTACTTTATTAAATAAAAAATTTTAAATAGAGAAACATTTAAAGAACAATTCAGCAATATTTCAACCAGCTAAAAAGAACCAACCTTTTTTTTTTTTTTTTCTCCAGACATAGTCTCTCGGTCTTTCTCTGTTGCCCAGGCTGGAGTGCAGTGGTGTGATCTCAGCTCACTGAAACCTCTGCTACCCGGTTTCAAGTGATTCTCCTACCTCAGCCTCCCGAGTAACTGGGATTACTGGTGCCTGCCACCATGCCTAGCTAATTTTTATATTTTTAGCAGAGACAGGGTTTCACCATCTTGGCCAGGCTGGTCTTGAACTCCTGACCTCATGATCCACTTGCCTCGGCCTCCAAAAGTGCTGGGATTATGGGTGTGAGCTACTGTGCCTGGCCTATTTTTTATTTTTTAGAGACAAGGTCTTGCTATGTCGCCCAGGCTAGAGTGCAGTGGTGCCATCACACCTTACTGTAACCTCGAACTCCTGGGCCCAAGTGATCCTCCTTCCTCAGCCTCCTGAGTAACTAGTACTGCAGGCACTGCCACAGCCAGATAACTTTTTTATGTTTTGTAGAAATGGAGTCTTGCTAAGTTGCTCAGTCTGGTCTTGAACTCCTGGCCTCAAGCAATCCTCCTGCCTCGTGCAGGATTACAGGTGTAAGCCACAGCACTCAGCCAACATTTTGGTGGTTATTTGTTTTTTGCCCCTATGCCGAAGTTCTTGGTTTAAAAGTATAATCTTTGTGCATACATTTTTGTGTCCTGCTTGTTTTTCACTTATTATAATTGTGTTATTATGAGTTTTTATTTTTAAATCTGAATAATGGTGCATGCCTGCCACATAGTGGGCATTCAATAAATGAATAAGTTGATACTTTATTCATTTATTCATAAACATTAAGAATTACATTTTTAAAATATTTACTATTTTGATAGATGAGAAATGGAAACTTCTTTGATTTTTTAAAAAAACTAAGATCACTTTTATTTATCGAAGAGCAAAATAGTATATTAACAAAATATTAGCTGATAGAGAAATAACACCAGAAGAAGTCTTGTGCACGTGATTATCAGCTAAGTAACTAGTTGAAGTCAGGATATAAATCACTGCATAATTTTTCATGGAAAGACAGAATAAATTGATGAGGCCCTTAATAAAGAAATGGAAATGAAACCTCTCCCTTTGGAGAAAGAGCACTCTGTAATTCCTATAGCCACCACCCTTCGTCAAAGAGAAACAGGGTTGTGACAATGGTCCCATGAGCCTGGACCTAGAACCCCCTTAAGCTTGTTTCTTGCTTGACTTTGCAGAGCAGACTCGGCATAACATAGAGGCCAGAGACTAATCTGACAATGGGAAGGTTAAAAACTTCATATCCTGGGCCCACTCTTTGATCTTGAGCCATTAGTTCCACAGTTTCTCTTGGCCTTTCATGTCTAAAAAAATGCCCACGTATTACTGTTACCACCTTGAGAGACGTGGCTGCTGCCATCAGTAGGTGAAAGGTGGTTTTGCTGCCTGAGATGGAAAGTCCCTAGCCAACACCTTATTTTCTGGCTGTATAAGACAGGCACCCAAAAAGCGAAGGGATGGGAGGACAGGCAGTCCAGCAGGTGACCATTTAGAACTTCATGCTATAAATGGTTTTGGATTTCCAAAGATGAAACGAGTCTCCCCAGCACAGGGCAGTTGCAGGTCACACCCCCAGGGCCTGACTGGTTTTATCAATCTGGCTGTTCGGGGTCAGTGCAAAGGACGTCCTCACCACCTGGATTGCATGTACACACAGATGGTGATGATTCTGATATACAGGAAATTGTCGTGAAACTACAGTCTCGCTTTTGCATAGCAACCTTTCACTTGTGGATCTGAAGGGCAAGATGCTTGTTGCCCACTGGACCAATCACCCTTGCTATTTAGGCCACAACAGTGCAGAAATGACTGGATGGAGTCCCACATCGCCTTGGTGCTCTTGTCCCAGTGGTAATGGCAGATGCTATCCATCAGGCCCTCAGCTACCTGTACATTCAGCTTCTGTTCATAAACAAAGTGCAGGATGGCCAAAGTCACCTTAGCAAGGAGGATAATTAGCAGCAGAATGAACAAGGACTTAAGCAGACACCTGTTTTTCTTGACAGAGTCTACGCAGCCCAGGAAGGCAACCACTGTGATAATGGAGCCTACGATGAGATGACAAGCTCATTGCCCAGCGTGAGGGAGGGGAGCTTATGGAAGAGCACTCCCAAGCTGTTGTGGGTCAGCGGGTACATCCCCTAAAAGTACAGCAGCCACAGAACCGAAAGAGCAAGCTGGGCTGTGCGCAGTGGCTCACACTTGTAATCCCAGGACTTTGGGAGGCTGATGTGGCAGGATTGCTTGAGACCAGCCTGGGCAACATAGTGAGACCCTGACTCTACAAAAAAATTTTTTTTTAATTAGCTGGGTGTGGTGGTGCCTGTGCATGCCTATGGTCCCAGCTACTTGGGAGGCTGAGGTGGGAGATTGCTTGAGCCCAGAAGTTCAAGCTGCAGTGAGCTATGATGGAGCCACTGCACTCCAGCCTGGGAGATAGAGCAAGATCCTGTCTCAAAAAAAGAAAGAAAGAACGAGAGAAAGAGAGAGAGAGAAAGAGAGAAAGAAAAAGAAAAACAGGACATACTTCCACAATTTCAAGCTACTCGTGCCCATGCTGGGACATTCTGGCCCTTTTTCAGGCACTAGTCCTCAGCCCTTCAGAGAGAATTTGTGATTATCCTTCAGATGGCCAAGACAAGGCTGGTAACATTCATGTCTAGGGTTATTTCAAAACTTATTTGATGTTCGAAACTAGCATTACAACTTTACTATTGAGGATAATTTTTTAAATGTGTTTATTGATCAACTGTATTTTCTTTTTTGTGAATTTTTCTTTTCAAATATTTTGTCCATTTATCTATTGTAAACTTGATTTTAATGAACTCATTATAATTAAAATTTATTAGTAAGACTTTTATGATTTTTGTTTTTAAAATAAGTGTTGGGCTGGGCACAGTAGCTCATGCCTGTAATCCTAGCACTTTGGGAGGCCAATGTGGGTGAACTGCTTGAGCTCAGGAGTTCCAGACCAGCCTGGGCAACATGAAACACCAGCTCTATAAAAAATACAAAAATTAGCTGGGCATGGTGGCATGCACCTGTAGTCCCAGCTACCCAGAGGCTGAAGTGCCAAGATTGCTTGAGCCTGGGAGGTCAATGTTGAAGTGAGCCACGGCTGCACCACTGTACTCCATCCTGGGTGACACAGAGAGAATCTGTCTGAAGAAAATAAAACAAAAGTAAAAAATAATGTCATCAAATTAAGAAACAATTGGCAAAACGAAAGTAAATCTTTGTAATCACAGAGAGAAAAAAATCAAGCAGAGATAAATGTTGGTTCAAATAGTAAATGATGCCATCTAGTGGAAAATTTACTTTGACTCATTTCTTTGGATTACAGGTTCATAAATTTCAATCCCCCCAAATTTGGAATTGATGGGTTTTGTTAAAATACATAGTCCAGCCCCTCTTCTGCCTAAAGATTTCTAACTTCATGTGTGTGATAATCCAAGAATTGTATTTCAATAGTACCCATATTGGAAACTAGAAAAATTCCATTTCAGTTAAAAAGAGTGTTCCAGAAGTACCTTGTGCTTTCCCTTTTCATCAGAATGTTTACTAGTTTCGCCATAATAAATAATTTTATTGCTAACAACATTGTTTAGATGGTTAGCCCCTGTACTGTTTTACTTGAATTGTTTTATTTAGTCTGTTCAAACACCATAAGTTACATACTATTATTATTGTATTTCACAAGTGAGAAGGTTGAGGGGGAGAACTTAAGTAGCTTCTTCAAGGTCACACAGGTATACTGTATCTGAGCTCAGAAACCATCAGGTTATTGTGCACAGGCCTATGTGACAGGAAAGGTCATAGTCATGTGAACAGTGACAAGGGACTAACTTTTAAAAGCCCAGTTCCAGTCCCATGATCCTATACTATCATCTACATTTAGCTTAGTATACTATGGGCAGAAATGAATCGTATTACTAAGGGCTATTTAGGGACATTTTGCTTTGATATGTTGCAACTTAATACGCACATAGTGACAGTCATACATTCAGATGTTCCTTAAATATTGGAAATATTGGTTGTTGATTTCTGGTGTTATAAATTTGAGGATGTTTTCAATACTTTGCTGTTACTCTCTATTCTTCCCCTAAATAATGTAAACGGAATTGCCTCAAACGCTGTATGTGGAGGCAAACTGAAACTAATTTATTTATAACTGGTTAGAAAACCCAGTTGATAGAGATCTGTCAACCAAGCTAGTTGAGGCATGTCAGCCAAGCTAGCTGAGGCTTAAGCGTGGGTGCCTTCCCCTACCCAAAAAGGGCCAAGGGTTGGGCCCACTCAGCGCTGGCAGAAATCAAGCGCTGTTTCTCCTTAAGCAGAAACTTATCTTTCCTACAGTTCACTCCTTCCCTTGAGCCCAAAGTATCAACTGACTTCAACTGAAAAATTAATTCCTGCTACTGCCCTAGTCAGAAATAGTGTGAAGGTGACATAGGAACTTTACAATAGTTTCCCTTGAGGGTAAGTCCTGATAACTGCCCTATTCTCTAGGCCGTTAGTGACTAGGGGGTGAGTCCTGATAACTGCCCTATTCTCTAGTCCCTTAGTGACTCTAATAACGGAAAGTTACGACTATGAAACTTTCCGTTATTAGAACTTTCCGTTATATGAAAGATTTCTTTGTGGGGGAAGGAAGGTGTGGCAACCAGAGACTTTCATTATCTCTTAAATATCTGTCCAGTAGAAGTGTTTCCTTTTTGGTATCCTATAAGCTACATTAACCTTAGAAAATCTCCTGAGCATTAGTGAACAAAGAACATCAAAAAATGAACCTTTTTTTTTTAAAAAAAAAAACAGGATGGCCCAAAAAACAAATAGATAAAAAATTAGGATGAATGCATAAACATTTCTCAATTTATTTTTACATTGGAGTGGGAGAGAAATTTGAAAATATAAACATATTTTTGTATTCTTTCCTTCCAGCCCCAGGAACTCAAAGTGTGAAATGATAATGCCCAGAGATGCAAAAAAAAGTTCGGGTTGATATTCAGCAGAACGGAGGGAAAAAATGGATGACTAACAAGAAACTTTGAGTCTTTGGACATGGAAAAACTAGATGAAATAAAAATAAAAATAGACAACATTAATGGAGCACTAATTTGTGCCAGGCACTTTTCTAAATGTTCTTCGAATGCACAATCACATTTATCCCCTACCTTGAGAGAACAAGGTAGGTACAATTATTAATCTTATACAGATAAGGAAAATGAGCAGTTAAGTCATTTGCCGAAGTAATCCGGCTACTAAACTGTGGACAGGAAACCAAGCTGTCAGGCCCCAGAGCCCAAGTTCCCTTCTACTACACTGTAAGAAAGAGATCTAACATGCGTCACTTCCTCGGAGAGTCGGAAGCAAACCTGGGGTACATATTCACTGAATGGATCACCCATTTGACTAACAGACATCTGCCTGTTACACAGTTATTTAGGCCCTTTGCGGCCTCTAAGTTCATTGATAGAAGTAAATTAGCTGTGCTTGATTACGCAAATACTTCACAATGACTGGGTCTCAGGCAGGAAGAATTTATATATTTTGGAGGGTCAGAGGCCTAGGCCATTCCTTCCAGGTTCTCACTTTTTTTAATGAGACAGAAAAAAGCCAAACAAGGTTACAGAAACTAATGGTATAGTAAAGACGTACATGAAAGAAATGAACGCTTTCAATACATCCATGGCAATACATTCAATACAATACATGGCAGTGTGTTTGAAACTTCACTTGGAGGTAACCACGTAGGTCCAAGCCTAACTCCCTACAACTCTGAGATCTGGCCACTGGCTTCCTAGCATCTCTGCCACAGGCCCCGGTGAAAACCCAGACACCTCGACTTAAACACTGGTTTAGTCTGTAGTCTGGTAAGGCGGCGGGGCACCCTCCAGAGGCCTCTGCCCTAGGGCTGTCCTACGGCCTGCAGATGACGTCCGTGGGAAAAGCAGTCGGAGCAAGAGCACCCTCGGAACCAAAGCGCCCGCCCCGCCTACTCCCCGGCAGCGTTTCCCAGAGCACCAGGGGGCGGGGCCTGGCCAGCTGGCTTGGACGAACGCTAAGCCAGGAGCTCGGCACCGGCTGGCGGAGGCGCAGTGAGGCCTGGTCTCCGGCTGCTAGACCATGCTGAGCGGAGCACGCGGCAGGCTCGCCTCAGCGCTGCGGAGAACTAGCGCAGCGCCGTACGCGGTCGCCTGTAGGTGTCTGCACGCGTCGGGGACGCGGCCTTTGGCCGACCAGAGCAACAAGACGGAGGAGCCGCCTCGCGCCTTCGATCCGGCGCTGCTGGAGTTCCTGGTGTGCCCGCTCTCCAAGAAGCCGCTCAGGTGACTCGCTGGCCTTGGCCTTTCCTTTGCAGCTTCCCGGTGGGCGGAAAGGGAGCGGTGGACCGCGGCCTGTCGCAGCCACTGGGGCCTTGTAGGTCGGTCAAGTACTCTCCGCTGCCATATTCTGGACTCTGTCCCCGCCGGGCGCACGCACCTCCCGCTGCGGCGGGCAGAACGGGGGAGGCCGGAGGCCAGGGGAGCCGCGTCCCACATCTCCCAGAGCACATAGCCAGCCTGCCGGAATGGCTCGAAGCGGTTTAGGGGTCGCGACCGGCTGCTCTTTGCAATCACCCGGGGACCGTTTTAAAAATGCCGATTCCCCTGCAGCCCCCAAGACGGGCAGACTTGGAATGCTCGGGGGATGGGACCTGAACATTTGTATTTTCTTTTTTTCCTTTTAAGAGACAGGGTGCCCCCCTACGTTGCCCAGACTGGCCTAGAACTCCCACCTCAGCCTCCTCAGGAGTCGGGAGACAGGCGCCGCCCCCACGCCCAGCTTATTTATGTTCTTAAATGGTCCCTAAATGATTTCTAACGTACTACCAGGTTCATGAACTACTGCGATTCAGGACAAGTCCAAAGCCTTCCGGTTTTTAAGCCAAGATAATGAAAAGTATTGTACCCTCCAGATTCTTGTGAAAGTGTCTTCTTGTACAACTGGTGCCTGACAATCTTAAGCAATTCAGCTGTGTATGCTGCCTGGTGGCTCTTAGTTGTGGCGTAGCAGGTTTCGTAGAAGCCTCTTTAACCTAGTTTTTGGGAAGACAGCTGTACAGTTTCCAAGCTCCCCAAAATGGAATATTGACAACACTAACGCTAGTATTACAAATCGCATAAACGAAACACCAAAACGTTGTCAGTGGTTATCTTTGAGTGGTCGATAGCTAGCAATTTTTCATATTTCTTTTTTCCCATAATAAACATACTCAATTTTCTCAAACCTTGAAATTATTTGATTTGCGTTTATAACTAGCTCATTGCTAGTTTATAACTAGCTCACTGCTTTCCAAAGTTTCCTCATTTCTGCCCTCTCACCTTTTCCAGTGATTTCCTTCTAATGGATTAGTTAAGTTTCTCTACTTAGCATTTATTCTAAAACGAAGAAGTTGATTTTTCTCTTGTGTTTATTCCAGTAGTAAATTAACAGGTATGATTTGGGGGTTGACCAAAGTAATGAAGGAATATTTGGATAAGAGAGGGGGATCTTTTCTGACCAGTATGAAAAAAAAATTAAGGAATAACTTGTGAATAAGGTGAAAAAGAGAATATGAGAGAAACTGACTAAAATGGGAATAATTATAGATTCTAAGAGAATTTTTCTAAGATAAAAGGTTGAATTGGCTATCGTTGCTTTTAATTAAAGAAGACTATTCTGGGATTAACTCCATACCAAGAATTGGATAAATGGTGGTATTTGTTGAAAATCAGGCTCTTCAATTTATTTTATTTTTCCACAACTCATTTTGTTCTTTTTTTTTTTTTCCACCCCAGATATGAAGCATCAACAAATGAATTGATTAATGAAGAGTTGGGAATAGCTTATCCAATCATTGATGGGATTCCTAATATGATACCACAGGCAGCTAGGATGACGCATCAAAGTAAGAAGCAGGAAGAAGTGGAGCAGCGCTAGTTCATAATTAAAAAAATAAAACGCCAACAGCCAACTTTTCTTAGTACCATATACCTTTTAAAACACAGTGGCAGGTAATAAGTGGAAGAGAAGAATGTTTCTGTCTCTTCCTACATTGACTGTTCTTATTCCACTGGTTTCTTTAACAGGACTGTTCTACTCAGCCTCTGTGGAAGAAAACTTCCCACAGGGCTGCACTAGCACAGCCAGCCTTTGCTTTTACAGCCTGCTCTTGCCTATTACCATACCAGTGTATGTATTCTTCCACCTTTGGACTTGGATGGGTATTAAACTCTTCAGGCATAATTGATGCAACTAGAGTCAATATGCTGTATGTATTAATGGTGGTTCTTGGGCATCTATCTCTGAAAGCTCAAATAGATGGAATTGAGTTTGTGGGAAAGAGGCTTTGCTTTGCGCATATCAGGCTTAGGACTGTGGGAGGCTTAAGTTGCAGATGCTTCTTTTATTGTGCTCTTGTTCTGCCCTTGTTTTTTGAAGGCTCTGACTTATAACTGCTGTATCAGAAGAAACATTTTGACAGTGTCTTGTTGGAGATAAACATCCGTAATTGACATGTGATGACTATTTCTTACTCCATTCATCTAAGAGTCATTGAAATTTTGTTTTGCTTGTTTGTTTAGCTTCAAGGTCTTTGGTAAAGTCACATGTTAGGCATGACTGAAATAATTCCAGAGGAGTGATGTTGGAATAGTCCCTGTAAGGGAGAGAAATGCATTTGAACGAATGTGATACAAAACCATATAATCAAATAGAAATTTCATGTACTTACAAAAATTGAGTTTATAAAATTACCTTCATTTCTTTGACATTATATGCTTATATTAGCAATAAAGATGTTGACACTTTCCCATAAAAAATAAACCAGTTTGTAATCATTTGTTTTGTTTATTTGTTTGGTCACAGAAGTGTTACTGATACTAAGGGAAGTTGTAAAACTGCACTAAATGTAGCTGTGTTTAGAGGGGTACTTAATACCTAAAATAGAACCATTTCCTAGGAAAGCAGGGGGTGGGAAGACTTGCAAGTAGTGGATTGTGCCCTGTTGAGCTTAGAGCCATATTTTGAGCCACATTTCAGTTTATTTTTCCAGGACACTGAATAACACCACTAAGGGCATGAGCATCGACACATTAATAGCCTCTGATATTCCAGAACTTTCAGTAAGACTAATCGAGCATAGTACAATACTTCTGATAGTGTGTTTCAGTAGTTAGTGTGTTTCAGTAGTTAACCCAGAGAAACCTAAGAACCGAATACAAACTTTATTTTTATTGGAATCTTATGTTAACGGAAACCTTAAACAGTGATTCTTCTGCATCAAAAAATTAAAACATGTTAGATGTGTTTTCTTTTGAATTAATTCAGGATATACTGTAGTATAAATGGCATGTTAAAATTACCCTATGGCAACATACAGATAACCTGGAGGACTGCAGGTTCCCAGGTATTTCCTGAAGAGTTGTTCTTTTCAGTTAACCCTAGCTCTCACACTTAACCAAGTCAGGGAAAAGGAAACAATTCTGAAAAACAAGTATGTACTCTATCTCAAGAAGTCAATTTCAATTTCAGCTTTTGGGGAAGTTGAGTGTTTGACCATTTTAGGAAACACTGACACGCATGCCCTTGGGGAGTTTAGTATTTAACACCATCCTCTCACTAACATAATTTATTTAGCTATCAGTTGTTATAGTATAAACATACACCAGGTACAATTATAAACATAGTGCTGTGTCTTCAATCTTATAACCCTACGGAGTAGGTAATATTAGCACCATTTTACAGATAAGGAAACAAGCACAGAGAGATTAAGTGACTTGCCCAAGGTAACATAGCTAATAATTGGATTGAAATGTAAACCATCTAGCCATCTGGCTTCAGTCTTAACTACCACGCCATGTGCCACTTTATTTTGTACTATTTGGTCCTTTCTATTTACAAGAACAACAAGAATCAAAATGCTTAGTTTCTAATTTTTATTCAAGACTGGACTAGGTGACCACCTGCCGACTTTTTTTTTTTTTTTTTTTTGAGACAGGATCTCACTGTGTTGCCCAGGCTGGAGTGCAGTGGCATGGTATGATCATGGCTCACTGCAGGCTCCACCTCCTGAGTCAAGTGATTCTCCCACCTCAGCCTCCCAAGTAGCTGGGGCTACAGTCATCTGCCACCATGCCCGGCTAATTTTTTTTGTATTTTTTTGTAGACATGGGGTTTCACCATGTTGTCCAGGCTGGTCTCAACTCCTGGGCTCAAGCGATCCACCCGCCTCGGTCCCCCAAAGTGCTGCAATTACAGGAGTGAGCCGCTACACCCAGCCAGTGCCCTTCTTACTGCTTAAGGCACCATACACTTTATTCTAGCACTTAACCTTGTGCTGCAATTGTGTGGTTTTTGTCTCCTGTCTATACAGTAAATGCTGAACATTTTAAATCTAATGTTTAGCACAGAGCAGGCAGTAAGTGCCTCCTGAATGAACACATGGCTCTGAGAAGCCTTATAACTTCAGCCAAGTTACTTAGCATTCTGGGCCTCATTTTTAGGGCCAAAAAGTCCTTACCCTTGTTTCATAAAATGGTGAGGATCAAATAAAATTTTATATCTGAGGGTACTTTGTAAAGAACTAAGTGATACTTCTAGAGACCATGTGAGGAACTTTGTGAACCCATTCGCCAGTGAAACAAGGCTAACTAGTGAAAATTATAAACAAGACAACCATTTAAACAGTCTGGAAATTGTCCTAAGGGCATACAGCTCATTAAATGAGGAAACATTCAAGGAAACCTACAGAAACTTAATAAGAACAGCAAGTTTTTGTCATCTGACCCAGCAACCATTTCTTTTTTGCTCCCTTTCAGCTCGGCAATGGCCACTCCAGGAGGGTGCAGTCTCGAACACAGGGCTCGCTCTTCCCCCAGCTCCTAGTTGAGGGTTATGGTACCTCCAAGGAGGCACCGGCCGTCAGCATAGTAAAGGTAATTATGTAATTATAAAAGACAGTATAAATGCGTATTTTGTCATTCTTATTTATAGGGCAATTACAGAAAAAAACCATGTATACGCAAGATGCATTGTATTTGGGAGCCTGTAACACAGATAACATATTTAGTATTAAACATCACAAAGGAAATGGAGGTAAGCAAAGGTGTATTTGCAGTACGAAAATGATACCAGATAGTAACTTGAATTCATAGAAATACATGAAGAGAACCATAAGAGGTAAATAATATTAATGTAATGAATGCTATAAATATATACTTGCTCTCCTTTTCTCAGTTTAAGAGACATCAGATTATATAAAATAATTATAACTAAGTGTTGAGTTTGTAACATACAGATGTGATTACATAACAATAGCACAGCAAGAGGGAAAAAGGAATTGCGCGCTTGATATGTGGCTAGGTCAAATAATGCTTCTATATCTTACCGACACTTTGTTGTTGTTGTTGTTTGAGATGGAATCTCACTCTCACCCAGGCTGGAGTGCAGTAGCATGATCTCTGCTCACTGCAACCTCTGCCTCCTGGGTTCAAGTGATTCTCCTGCCTCAGCCTCCCCAGTAGCTGGGATTACAGGGGTGCAACCACCACACCTGGCTAATTTTTGTATTTTTAGTAGAGACGAGGTTTCACCGAGTTGGCCAGGCTGGTCCTAAACTCCCGACCTCAAATGATCCACCCTCCTCTGCCTCCCAAAGTGCTGGGATTACAGGAGTGAGCCACCATGCCCAGCCTCTTATTGACATTCTTATGAACAGATCAGCAGTTTTAAAAGACCTTGTAAGCCTTCATACACTGCTGGTCAGAATTTAAAACATTGCAGCTTCTTTGGAAAACAGCAACACCACAAAAGGTCAAATGTAGAGTTGCCACATGACCCAGCAATTTCACTCCCAGGTATATACTCAAGAGAAGTGAGAACTTAAGTACTCACGATAGTTTGTATGCAAATGTTCATAGCAGCATCATTTAGAATAGCCAAAAACCAGAAACAACCCAAACGTCCATAAACTGATGGATAGATAAAATGTAATATGAATATAATGAAATAATATTTGGCAATATAAAGTAATAAAGTAGTGATACATGCTAGACTATGGATGAACCTTGCAAACATTATGCTAAGTCGTAGAAGCCAGTTACGATAGGTCACATAGTCTAATTTCATTTATTTGAAATGTCCATAATAGTCAATCTCTAGAGACAGACAGTAGATTAGTAGCTGCATAGAGCTGGAGAAGAAGGGGGGAGATTGTGCAGTTTTGGCTGAAGGATACAAGGTTTATCTTTGGGGTGATAAAAATATTCTAAAATGGACTATGGTGGCACTTTGGGAGGCCAAGGTGGGAGGCTCACTTGAGCCCAGGAGTTCGAGACCAGCCTGGGCAACATAGGGAGACCCTATCTCTACAAAAATTAAAAACAAATAAAAAAATTAGCTGGGCATGGTGGTGTGTGCCTGTGGTCCCAGCTACTCAGGAGGCTGAGGTGGGAGGATCCAGCCCAGGAGGTCAAGGATGCGGTGAGCCATGATTATGCCACTGCACTCCAGCCTGGGCAACCCAGCAAGACCTTGTCTCAAAAAAAAAAAAAAAAAAAAAAAACCCAAACAGAAAAATTGACTATGGTGATGCTTGCACAATTCTGTGAAGATACTAAAAACCATTGAGTTATACACTATATATGGCTGAGTTACATGCTATGTGAATTATATCTCAATAAAGTTATTAGAGGAAAATTTAAAAAGCAGTATCTCAGTGTCCAGCCTAAGGCTCAGTGGTTCCAGGTCACGTGCTGGAGGTCAGATGCTGGTTAGAGGCATGGCCAAAAGTGAATGCAGGTCTTACGCCTTCTAAATTTTGTCCACCCATTGTGCTACTTCTAGTGACCCTATGAAATATGACACCCTGTATTGGGAATTCAACAGGTTTCTACTGTTCCTTCCCAAGCTTCTCACTAGCAAATCATCCTGGCTTCATATCTGTTCATAGGGACGCAAGCTGACCATTACGTAGCTCATGCTGCACGCCAGGGCTTTGACCCCACCACTTCCATCTGTTGCACTGTAAACTCACCATGAGGAACACTGTCTTATTCCTACATTAGTGAAACTCTTCCCCACTCCTCCTCCTCAATAATTCGCTGACTTCATAATGCCAGGGGACCTATTCCTTCCTTAGAGACTCTTAACGAGATTCTCTTTGTAAGTGTCCTCAACTGCATCCCTGACAAATCATCTTTAACCACCTATTAATGAGATCCTTCCCACCAGCTCTAAATGAGAAATTCCCATCCTGAGGGAGCAAAACCTGGCCTATTGTATGACCTACTCTCCTTCTTTATTTACTGCCAATCCTGCAAAGGAGGGGATTGGTTTTGTTTTGTTTTGTTTTTGAGACATAGGCTCGCTCCCAGGTTCACGCCATTCTCCTGCCTCAGCCTCCCAAGTAGCTGGGACTACAGGCCCCCGCCACCACGTGGGTATTTTTTGTAGAGACGGGATTTCACCGTGTTAGGCAGGATGGTCTCGATCTCCTGACCTTGTGATCCGCCCACCTCGGCCTCCCAAAGTGCTGGGATTACAGGCATGAGGCACTGCGCCTGGCCCAAAGAAGGGAATTTTAAGGAGGCCCCTCTGAACTTGAGACTGCATCTGTAAGATGAAAATTACGATACCTACTTCCAGACCAAGGGAGAGTTTTAAGTTAGGTAGAAAATGTGAGACTATCTAGGAGAGCCACGAGCCACAGTAGATTCTCCCTACTGTGTGTAGTGGTGGAGAAAGCCTGTCCACTATTCCAAGTTTTGTCCCTCTTAGTGAAATGCTCCATTTGGAGGCGATTGTTGTCTTCTGCATTTGCCACTAGATGGCACTTTTGGTTAACTCATGGGACCAATGGCCACTGAGCCCTCAGAAGGAAGCAGAAAGAGAACTGCACTGGTGAAATGCAGAGCTAGGTAGCATCCAGCAGAATGCCATGAGAGCCTAAGTGAATCCTGAAAAATGAATAGGAATAACCAGGACAGAGGAGGAGGCAGAATTGAAGAGAGGAGGTGAGGAAGAGGGAGAGATAGTGGTGCAATGGGAAGAGGGTTCCAGGCAAAAGAAAAAGCATGTGTGAAAACACAGAGAAGAGACTGGCCCATTCAGGAAACTGAAATAGAATCATGGGCTGCTTAATGATGTTTCCATTAACAACAGACCACATATACAACCCATACGATTATATGAGGAGCTAAAAATTCCTGTCACCTAGTAGCATCATAGCTGCCATAAGGTTGTAAAGCAATTGCTTTATGTTTTAAATAAATGTAGTGTAGCCTAAGTGTACAGTGTTTATAAAGTCTACAGTGGTATAATGTCCTACGCCTTCACATTCACTCACCACTCACTCACTGACTCACTCAGAGCAACTTCCAGTCCTGCAAGCTCCATTCATGCTAAGTACCATTTTAAAAAAATCTTTTATATCATATTTTTACTGTACCTTTTCTATTTTTAGATATACAAATATCGACCATTGTGTTACAATTGCCTACATTGTTCAGTACAGTACACATGCTGTACAGGTTTGTAACATCATGCAAACATCACAGTGTACTTACAAACACAGCGTGTAAGTGTACTCTGTGATGTTTACACAGTAACAAAATCTCCCAAACAGTGGGAGATGAGGCTGGAGCTGTACACAGGGCACATCAGGAAGGATTTGGGAGCTGTAATAATAGTGTCAGTGAAATCGGAATTTATTGCCTGACTTTTAAATTATTTGGATTTATGCAGCTGATAAACACTATGGTTGTTTTTCCCATAAAAAAGGAAAAAGAAAAAAAAGCACGTGCAGCGTACCAGAGGGTTTGTGTGTTACAGATCCCTGCTGTGGCAAGTGTTCATACTTACAGTACAGTAACCACTTGTCACATGTAGATATTGAGTACTAGAAATGTGACTGTGACTGAGAACCTTTTAAATGTATTGAATTTTTATTAAGGAGCCCATACAGCACAGCACAGTTCTAGACTGTTTTTCCGACTGCTGCCAAT
Organism: Colobus angolensis palliatus; assembly: GCF_000951035.1. NCBI lineage: Eukaryota > Metazoa > Chordata > Mammalia > Primates > Cercopithecidae > Colobus > Colobus angolensis. The sequence continues at coordinate 187,164 of NW_012113475.1, read as the reverse complement.
GAATGTATTCACTTTTCAAAATTCTTCAAAGACTAAGCCTTATGTACAGAGGAGTCCAATTTATTGGACAGTGCAGATAAAGATTTCCAGCTTCACAGCAAGCTCTGCTGGACAGTGTTGGTCTCGATATAGGGAGACCAATTGAGAGGCTAATGAAGTGATGGGACAAGAGATGATTTTTTTTTTTTTTTGAGACTGAGTCTTGTTCTGTCACCCAGGCTGGAGTGCAATGGCACAATCTTGGCTCACTGCAACCTCTGCCTCTCGAGTTCAAGCAATTCTCCTGCCTCAGCTCCCTGAGTAGCTGGGATTATAGGCACCCACCACCATACCCAGCTAATTATTGTATTTTTGGTAGAGATGGGGGTTTCACCATGTTGGCCATGCTGGTCTCAAACTCCTGACCTCAGGTGACCCACCCGCCTCAATGTCCCAAAGTGCTGGGATTACAGGTGTGAGCCACTGCGCCCAGCCAGTAGATGATGATCTTGAACTTTGAGCACTGGCAGTAGTGGGGTTACAGAGATGTTAAAACTAGAATTATTAGAACTTGACTTGAATGTGGAATGTGGTAAAAAAGAGGGAGAAATGGAAGATGACTGTAGGCTTCTTCTTGAAGATATTGGTGGGATCACTCCAAGCTGTGAAATATAGAAAAACATTTTTGGACTAAAAAATGACAATTTTCTCCTCACAAATGTTGAGATTAAAGAGCCAAGGGGCATACAGGTAGTGACATAGACTACAGAGAAAAATGGCTATGGTGCTGGAATATATGAATTCCTGTAGGTCAGAGGTATAGCTCCAGGTATCACAGGCAGACCTCATCTATCAGCTTAAAGAGGAGACACTTTAGCCATGGGCCCAGTAATAACTGAAGCCATAGACTTGATCAGGAGTCCAGGGGTTGGGGGTGTAAGGATACAAAGGAAATGGAAAATAAGCCAAGAAAAGGAGAGCAGTAATCAAAGGCTTCAAATGTGGTAGAAATGATTTAAGATGGAAATGACAAGTTTCTGTTGATATTTGCAACAAAAACAGTCATCTGTGGCTTTTACTGGAGCAGTCTGAGTGGGAGAAGTGGGGGACTGGAGGGCAGATCACAGTGTCACGGAGATATTAAGGCTGGAATTTCCTAATTGTAGATTTTTAGGAAAAAACAAGGAAGAAGGGAAAGGGGGATATATAATGGAAGAGGGAAATTCTAAAATGTATTATCTTAATGGCAGAAATGTGGATATAGAAGAGCCTGTGGTGAAGCAATTGAAGATTAGAAGACATAGGAAAGCTGGCTGGGCATAGTGGCTCATGCCTGTAATCCCAGCACTTTGGGAGGCCAAAGTTGGTGGATCACCTGAGGCCAGGAGTTGAGACCAGCTTGGGCAACATGGCCAAACCCCGTCTCTACCAAAAATATAAAAATTAGCTGGGTGTGGTGTGCACGCCTGTAATTCCAGCTACTTGAGAGGCTGAGGCATGAGAATCCCTTGAACCCAGGAAGCAGAGGTTGTGGAGAGGCAGAGGTTGTGGTGGGCCTGCATCGCACTATTGCATTCCAGCCTGGGCAATAGAGCGAGGCTCTGTCTCAAAAAAAAAACAAAAAAACAAAAAAAAACAAAATAGGAAAGTATGGAGAAATGATGGAGGTCTTAGAGATGGAAAGGAATGCAATCAGAGCACAAATAGAGCACAAGACACCTCTCCTCAGAGACAGGGAGGGAGAAAGAAACAAAGGGTGTTGGAAGTGGGTTTACAGATAGCTAGCAAGTAGGAAATTCCAGGCCAGGCGCGGTGGCTCACGCCTGTAATCCCAGCACTTTGGGAGGCCAAGGTGGGTGGATCACGAGGTCAGGAGATCGAGACCATCCTGGCTAACACGGTGAAACCCCATCTCTACTAAAACTACAAAAAAATAGCTGGGTGTGGTGGTGGGCGCCTGTCGTCCCAGCTACTCGGGAGGCTGACAGGAGAATTGCTTGAACCCAGGAGGCAGAGGTTGCAGTGAGCTGAGATCATGCCACTGCACTCCAGCCTGGGCGACAGAGTGAGATTCCGTCTCAAAAAAAAAAAAAAAAAGTAGGAAATTCCAGAGGTAGATCCCACTCTAGGTGTAATCGGTGGACATCACACACCAGGTACAACTATTACCCTTTCTTCTATAACACACACAATTTAGCACACATTTAAAAATACATATTAAATAAGATAGATTTTATTTTATCCCATTTTCTCTCTGCTTGAGAATATAAATACCACTTCATAACAGAGGAAAACATTTACTCACTGGTGTTGTTTGAGTTTGTATCTTGTCTTATTATTAATTTGTTTTACTGTATTAGCAAATGAAAGACACGTTCATTTTCTACCTATTGTGAGCTATCCTTCAAATACTTTCAGGTTGCATGTTTTATAGGTTGGCCTTGAATATCTTATTTTATTAATCATAATTAGACTGTTGTACCCTCTTAACAGACCATTGTCTTTAACCAGTTTCAAAAAATTATTCCTCTCTTGTTTCTCCCGTACTGTGAGCATCTCTTACAAAACTATTAGCCAAGGTAACTCCTTAAAAGGTCATCCTTGTGATTTAGGGACTGAGAGGCAAATTATCTTTCAACTCAAAGTTGCCCTAAATTCTGTCCCCAGGCAAACAGCTTGCCATCTTGGCACACACACGCACACAAAATGAAATACATGTTCATTTATGTACTCAAAAAGTATACAGTGACAGATTTCCCAAGGCATATTAGAATTTTATAGTTGCTGCTTGTACTAGAACTGTTTCTTTAGAATAGCTCCTCAATTTCTTTCTCCATTGGATGCAATTCTAGGGGAATTGCCAATCATCTTAACCTTTCCTGGCCATGGAATGGGTATGAGACTCAAGGTAGGCAAATAAGAAAGATCATCTCTCTTTGGAATTTAAAAACAGTTTTTTTGAGATATAAGAGGCATACAATAAATTACACACATTTAAAGTGTGTAATTCGACAAATTATGGGATATGTATATACCTGTGAAACCATTCTCACCATTGAAATAATGAACATGTCCATCATCCCGCAAAGGTTCCTTGTGCCATTCTGTAATCCTTACCTCCTGTCCCTCCCCACCCCCATCCCCTTTCCCAGGCAACCACTTATCTGCTTTCTGTCACTATACTTTAGCTTGCAATGTCTGGCATTTTATATAAATGTAAATTTTATATAAATGTAAATGTAAATTTTATATAAATATAAATATACAGGATATAGTCATCGTTAGCTTCTTTCACTCAGTATAATTATTTTGAGATTCCTGCATGTTGTTGTGTCAACAGTCCATTCCTTTTTATTGCTGAATATTATTCTATAGTATGGACAGACCACAATTTATTTATGTATTCACCTATTGATGGACATTTGAGTTGTTTTCCATTTCTGGCTATTAAAAATAAAGCTGCTATGAACATTTGTATGTAATTCTTACGTGGACATACACTTTTATTTCTCTTGGGTAAATTCCTAAGAGTAGAATAGCAGGATCATATTGTAGATATTTCTTTTTAAGAAACTACCTAACAGTTTTCCAAAGTGGTCAAACCATTTAAATTCCCACCAACCGTGTATAAGAGTTCTAGTTCTTCCACATCCTTATCAACACTTGGTATGTCAATTTAATTTTAGCCATGGTAATAGGTGTGATGTGGTACCTTACTTGGGTTTTGATTTGCAGTTCCATAATGATAAATGTTGTTGAACTTATTTGCCATCGATATATCTTCTTGTATCTGTTCAAATCTTTGCCCATTTTAAAATTGAATTTTTGAATGTTGAGAGTTCTTTACATATCGTGGGTAGGATGTAAGTCCATTTTGTGCTGCTCTAACAGAATACCTGAGACTATGTAATTTATAAAGAACAGGAATTTATCTCACAGTCTGGTGGCTGGGAAACCCAAGATCAAGACACAGCAGATTTATTTTCTGATTCAAGCTGGCACCCTTGTTGCTGTGTCTTCAGAGTAGGAGAATTGTGTTCCTCATGTGGCTGATGCAAGACTCCTTATATGGGGTCAGAGCAATAGTAGGTAATACTGTTCTATGTGAAGAATAAAGGAGGAAACAAAAAGGTTCCAGTCAGTTGGAAAGATTCCCTTTAAAAAGCCTCCTCAGGAGTTTTGTGTGGGGCTGTGTCCCTGTCTACCCAAAGTCCCCTTGGATCACCCGAAGAGGGATTGGGAGCTGGAGCAGTGAGCAGAACGAATACCTCACATGACCAGAGTGGCTGCTCCAGTAATAGAGAACCCCTTTTGAGGTATAGTAATGTATGGAGGGACTTAAGAGCTTGCTATTGGTGGAGTTCCCTGGGCCGAACAGCAAATTAAAGATAACTTGTGAGAAGTCAAAGCTTGGGTTCACAGTTGTGTAAGCTGTCACCTGGAATGCCTTACAAACTGTGAGGTGGCTATATGAACAGTTAGACCTCATTTATCAGCTTAAAGAGGAGATACTTCAGCCGCAGGCCCAGCAGCTCTACTGGTTATTTGGCCAGTTCAATGGTCTTATTCATTAACTCAAGTGCACCCAAAACAAAGATCTAGCCAATCAAGTCTCTGTGTGCCTGGAGGGACTGGGCAATTTGACCCCTAAGTTTGAAGATTCAACAATCCTGCTCTTTGAAGCAGACACAACTGCTCTGCATGACTATCACCACATTTGGGTTTCTCAAGACAATTCAAATTCCTTAGCACTTCATGCCTCATGCTAACTCATCAAATATCAGGCCCTTCCTGGAGAAGAAAGGCTATATCCTAATGCCAGAGCAGAAGTCAGCATCCAGCATCACAGATGTCCCTCTAAGTGAATGGCTCCTTGGAGCTCCACCATACCAGTGGTCTTCAGGAACAACCCCCCAGGACTGGCTCACCAAAAAGCAGACCTTGGAGAATAGACTTCTTCCAAAGCCTGCAGTTTCTTCAGTAATGTCTCAGGCAACCGAAAGGGCTTTCAAAACTTGCTCCTCAAGAATCAACAACAAGAAGTTCCTGAAAAACCAAGTTACCCAAAGTGACAGCATTTTACTACCAGTTCCTTCTTCATTTAATTGAAAAGGTGGAAGATCTAGAGCTTTCTGATCAAGATGAGATGGATCTGTCTGTCTGGCTGGTGATTCCCCAGGAATCCCATAAGCTGGAGAAGCCTGAGAATGGCAGTTGTGAAACCAGTGATAAGTTTACATTCTTGTTCCAGTCCTACAATATGAATGATTGGCTTGTCAAAACCAACTCCTATATCAACTGCTGGGGCAACCAGCCCAGCAGTGTAGAGATTTTGAAAAACCTGGGCAATGTGAAGTGCCTGAATGACTACTTGGAGGCCAAGAAACTATTGTCTATCCTCAGCATCATTTCCGAGGATTGACTTGTCCAGAACCATCAGGACTCATATAAAGTAAAGGACATATGCAAAATCAATGAGCCCTGCAGAAGTTTTTCAGAGTGTATGATGAGAATTGAGAAGGAAGCTCTGTGTAAGTGGCTTCTAAAGAAAGATGGACAAAAGAATGGGATACCTGTGGAACCCAAACCTGAACCTGAGAAGCATCAATTCCCTGAATATGTGGCCCTGTCCTTCAAGAACAAGCTAAGACATCAAAGGCAATGGCTCCTCCTAGAATTGCTGATTCCAAGTCATAAACAACAGTCCCTTGTCAGAGTGGCTCATCAGACCCCCACATAAGGAAGTAGGTCCCAAGGAAGTGCCTAGTACTGAGGACAGGGCTGGCCAACAAAAGCTTAAAAGCCCCACAATCACTTCCTGGTGTCCCTTTAATACAGCTGACTGGGTCCTGCCAGGAAAGAAGATGGGCACCCTCAGCCAGTGATTGTCTGGAGAAGACAAGTGGCTACTTCGGAAGAAGGGCCAGGAAGTATTACTTAATCCACCCCTACAGGAGGAACATAACTTCCCCGAAGACCATGACGGCTACCCTACAGTTTGTGATCTCTTTGCCTGTATGAAACTTAAAAGTCGAGAAAGAGAAGTGATTATATCAAACTCCTCTACAGATGTGAAGGAACAGACAAGAGTTCAGCAGCTTTTCAGATTATTATACATCCATGAGCTGAGTGACTGTGGCTTGCCAAATCATTGTATTTCTGGGTCTGACCTGTTAGCTTAGTCCCTTTCCTGCCTAAATTTGAACTAGTGAAGCAAAATACATCATTGGATTATGAGTTACCATTTAAACAAAAAAGGCTGAGGTGACTCAGTTCTTTCCTTCTGACATAAGTATTAATTCACCCCATTCTAGAAATGTAGCACCTTGGTGGAGTTTTTCGCAAGCCTCCCAGGCTCCTTAGATTGGGTTATTACTAAAAGTACATTAAAACACCGTAGTTTTAAAAAGGAAGTATTTCTGTAATTGAAGTGTATTCTAAAGCTAGTAAACTTCCCTAACTTTTAATTGCCCTTTGGCTGCTTCTCTTGCTGTGTTTTCTTTTATTAGAGGCTGAAATAATTTTTCTGTTCAATTAATATATACTTTGCACAAAAAATTAATCCTGCCAGTAGTGATTACCAAAACATGTACTAATAATCTTGGTAATTTTTGACATTAATTACCGAACATTTTAGCCTACGTTAGTTTTACATTATTTTTCTTCTTCACTTGAAAGAAACTGAGTTACTGCAATTTTTTTCTTTATTCCTTTTTTCTAAATCAAGCTTGTTCAACTCATGGCCCACAGGCCCCAGGATGTCTTTGAATGCAGCCCAACACAAATTTGTAAATTTTCTTAAAACATTATGTTTTTTTTTTTTTGCAATTTTTTTTTAGCTCATCAATTATTATTAGTGTATTTTATGTATGGCCCCAGACAATTCTTCTTCCTATGTGGCCCAGGGAAGCCAAAAGATTGGACATCCCTGCTCTAAATGTTATTAGAGTACCCAGTGAGCTTTTTTGGAAGGGCTCTGTATTAAGACCATTTTTCAAGGTAGTTTTAGACTCTTTTCAAAATACTCTATAAATATAGGGTTTAAAAAAGCCCAGGTGCCAACTAAGAGCAAATAGGTGAGACACGTTGGAAACGTAGTGTAGTACTTGAACCACTCACTATCCTAGGGATTATTGGTGTATCCTCTATAAATGGAAGCTGAGCTTGACCCCTGGTACTTTTAACTAGGGATAAAGTTGTCCTCTCACTGTAAGCACAGCATACCTGTACCTCCAAAAGTACAATGCAGTGACATTTTAGTAAACAGGCTGCTTACAACACTTATACCTTGGGATGTTCATTGAAGCTTTATGAAAACTACTGATGTTTTCTCAGTATCTTTAAACTCATGTCCATGCTTTAAAAAGTCTGCAGGAGAGAACTGGGTTTTATAATGTTTTAAAATTCCCTTAAGACATCTTCACCACTTTCCTGACTTTGGAACTATGAAGTTTCTCAACTGCCTATGTTATTGGAAGTACTTCTGGGAAAATGTCATGGTCCCACAATGTCACTGTCATACAGTTTCATTAAAGTTCTTTCAACCACAGCTGAAAAAGAGCTTTGTATTATTCCTTAAGCCCCACCCAGGTATCATTTAGAACTATAGTAATAATAAAGATGATGGGTAAAAACAACTTAAGGACGGCTGGGCACGGTGGCTCATGCCTGTAATCCCAGCACTTTGAGAGGCTGAGGTGGCAGATCACCTGAGGTGGGGTGTTCCAGACCAGCCTGACCAACATGGAGAAACCCCGTCTCTACTAAAAATACAAAATTAGCTGGGCATGGGGGCGCATGCCTGTAATCCCAGCTACTCGGGAGGCTGAGGTAGGAGAATTGCTTGAACCCAGGAGGCAGAGGTTGCGATGAGCCGAGATAGCGCCATTGTACTCCAGCCTGGGCAACAAGAGCGAAACTCTGTCTCAAAAAAAATAAAAAAATAAAAAACCTTAAGGAGTCTTTCCAGTATCTTAAGTTGCGGCTAACTTTGTAGTTTCTTTTTGGGGCCTAACACACTGTATTTTACATTATCAAAGTGTAATTTACATTTATCACTATGTTAATGAGTATGTACAACATTCTTTTGCTTGGATGCATTTTGTACCTAACTCTGTTAAAAGCATAACAGCCATTTAAATAAAAAAGCTGCCTTTCGCTTCTCCCAGTGATTGTCACCACTGCCACCTGTTCCTACCTTGAAGAGAGGCTGGGAAATGCATGATTTTAAAAGACTCAGAACAATGCCACTTCTACCATATAGGGAATCTGTACTGAAAGAAGGGGAGAACAGATATTGGGTAGATAATTACAAGTTTTAAAAAAATTTCTAAGCTAAAGAGTCTCCCTTCAGGCCAAGTCATGCAAACATTGTGTGAGAGACACAGCTTTATCTATATTATAATTGATATATCTTACATGCAATGATAGCAATTCCAAAAGAGCTGGTAAACACATTGACTAGTGAATAAGACTTACAATTTTCCAGTTATTTTATTTTTGAAAAATATTTCCCCAAAGAGGTAAGGAATATGATTTAGACATAGGGGTTTCCAAGGGAGAGAATACAGTCACGGGTTCTTAGTTTCTGTTTCTGGTTAGGCCAGTAAAGCCTCTTATTCATCCCTCTTTCCCGCTTCTCATTAGAGACAGAAACGAAAACCCATGGCTTCAGGCTGCTAAAAGCCTAAAACAAAGTAGAGAAACAACAACAACAACAACAACAACAAAATAAGGCTGTTGGACAAGCTTGCTGGTCAGCCAAATCCTCTGTTGTTGCTGATGGCTACTTGAAGCGCTTCTTCCACTGTTTCCATTGTAGAATATTTAGGGAGGAAGAGGACACTGAAACATGTCAGTGCTCTCATAGGGTCTCTTTCATTCCAACTTTCAGGACAGCAAAACGTTATTTTCATATTCTTTAAATCTTTCATTTGTAGTCTGTCAGTTCCTGTAAGAAATACTAAAAAGAAGAATAAAATGAAGCAATCTGTTTTACATGGAGACCAGAATCTCTTTACAAAGAAAAAAATGATTCACAAAACTTTATTGTGAGCCCATGTGCAGTGTCCTACATTTGACAGTGCATTGGGGATTGTATTAGAACAATGTCTGACACATAGTCACTGTCCTCAAGCAGCTTAAAAGTCTGACTGGGAATATTAGATTCTTGTGAAGAAAAAGACACATAATAGCAAGAGAAAAGCTGTAAGGTATAAGACAGCCCAAGGAGGTGTCATGGAGTTAAGTGCCTCCCGAGTCAATGCTGTGCTTGAGAATAAGGAGAGAGAGCCAGGCTGGGATGACTGAGGGGATTTCCAAGAGTTCAGAATTATGCCAGACCTTTAAGGATGGAAAGGTTTAGAAAAGCAACAAGGAGGTAGGTGAGGTTCAAGGCAGGAGAAGGAACTTCAGAGAAAGGCCTGGAGGTGGGAAGGTACAAGGTGAGCTCTGGAGTGTTCAGACAATGGGATTATTTGGTTGGAACAAAAATTTCCTCTAAGAGTTAAGACTGGAAAGGTAGGTTGGGCTTCTATTAAGTCTGAGTATCAACATACATGTTATCCACAAAAATAAAAATAGAAGATAAATGTTTCTCAAAAGTAAGGAAATAGAAAATGAGAAAGTCATTAAGCCTAAAGATACAAATAAAATAGCTGTGTACAGTGATAGCAAATACAGTATTAATAATATAGGAACAGTAAAAATTAGCCAAATAAAATATCTTAATTAATCCCACAAAGGCTGAATAAGTGAATGATGACAGGGGTACAGAAAGAAGGCTTGATATTTAGCTTGGATGAAGAAACAAAAACTTTAAAAGCAATAAAAAGGGATGAAATCACAGGGGAAAAGATCGCTTATATAATTAACATTTGTTTTTTGATGTTGGGACACAGAGGATGTTCAATTGGACTAGGCGTAGCTCTGACACTATGATTTGCTGCAAATTGTACCTATCATAAAGGAAATTTTTATCCCATTAAAAAGACATACGATTACAGACCTATTCCTTGATATAATACTTACCAAGGAATTTTTTCTTTTCTTCCAGCGTCAATTTGTGGAAAGCCTTCCAAAACATCACTATGGTGGGATGTGAACTGTTATATCCTGGTTCATAACGTGCATTCTAGAGAAAATACAAAAAAAAAAAGTTATTGAGGAAATAGGAAGGAAAATTGAATTTAATCAACTTAGACTTTATGATGTACCCTTTCAAATGTTTTCCAATCATAATCTGTATGTCCAACAATCACATCCTTCAGTTCTTCGGGGTGGAATAATTTGATAATGTCTTCGTCGCAGATTTTGTAAAATCCTCTCCGAAATTCTTCATAAACCGCCTTTACAGAGTCATTGAAAATGTAATCGATATACTTAGAAACATAGTCTCTCCTTTAATAAAACAAAAAGTTATTTCAACACTTACTGCAATATCCTGAACGAAATGGTGAGGGGCTAAAAATAAAAGCTAGAATACCTAACAGTTTTTGAGTACTTACCATGTGTCATGGACTGTCATAGTTACTAGAGATTATCTAATGTAATTTTTTTTTTTGAGACTGAGTCTCACACTGTCACCCGGGCTGGAGTGGAGTGGCGTGATCTCAGCTCACTGCAATCTCCACCTCCTGGGTTCAAGAGATTCTCCTGCCTCAGCCTCCCAAGTAGCTGGGATTACACGTGCCCACCACCACGCCCAGCTAATTTTTTTGTATTTTTAGTAAAGATGAGGTTTCACCATTTGGCCAGGCTGCTCTCAAACTCCTGACCTTGTGATTTGCCTGCCTTGGCCTCCCAAAGTGCTGGGATTACAGACGTTAGCTGGCCCTAATGTAATTTTTATAACAACTCCATCATAGGCTGCTTATAACATATATAACTTAAATGTGAAAACACAGATTAAAGTCAAAGAAGGGAAAAAAGTATTCTATGCAAACACCAACCAAAATGAATCTGGTGTAGCTATACTAAAATCAGAAAAACATGACTAGGATAGAAAAGTACATTTACTAATGACAACCAGGTCATATACCAGGAAGGTAAAACAATTCAAAAATTTGTTATGTGCTTAGTAATAACTTAACAAAACTTAAAGAAACAGTCATATCTACATGTACAGTATAGATGCTAATATACCTCTCCTACTAACAGAAAAGCAGACAAAAAAATTTTTAAGGACAGAGGAAGATTCAAATACAATAAATGATCCAAGAAACCTATTTAGAATACTGCAACAAGATCTCTACATAGAAAACTACATAACATTTTTTCAAGAGTGACTAAAGACGAGCTAAACAAATGGAGATTTTATATTCATGGATTAAAGACTCTTTATTTTAAGATGTCAATTTTTCCCCAAAATTGATCTATAGGTTCAATACAATCACAGTTTCAAAAATTGAAAAAATAAAACCTGATCCATACATTGTATCTTACTAAAAAATCAATTAAAGTGGATCACAGATCTAAATGTGAGAAATAAAATTATAAGCTTCTAGAAGAAAATACAGGGGAATATATTCATAGCCCTAGGATAGGGAAGTTGTCATAAAATAGAAAACAGAAAAACACTAAGCATTAAGGAAAATATTGATAAAGTGGACTACATTACAATTACAAAGTTTGGCTAATCAAAAGACACATTTAAAAACTGAAAACACAAGCCACAGTATATAAGAAGATATTTGCAGTACATATAACCAACAAAAGACTTACATCTAGAACTCTCATAAACTGACAAGAAAAAAAAAAGCAACAGAAAAATAGACTAAAGATGAGGAATAATTATTTCTGAAAAGAGGATATCCAAATAGCCAATAGGCATATAAAGTGCTTACCATTAGTAATCAGAGAAATGCAAATGAAAACCACAATGAAATACTACTATATACCCACCAGAATGGCTAATTTTAAAAAGACTAGCAATACTATTAGAGTGGACATAGAGCAATTAGAACTGTCGTATCCTACTGATGAAAGTCTGCCTCCATTTTTTTATGTTTGCTTACTAACAGCTTTCAAGTACCACTCCTCCTCCTTTTTCCCCTTTCGCCTCCAAATCTGCACAACACAGGCTCGCTCCCTGGGCACCCACTGACAGCTGTGTGGCTTAAATTTCCCCACGCATGCTCTGGGTTGCATGGGAACCCTAACCCTGGCCCCATGCTGGAACCACCATAAAAACTAAAGCCACCTGCCTCTCTCTTCACTTAAGCCAAAGAGATCAGCTTGGATGCCTGTCCAGCTCTCCCCAGAAAGCCCCATTATGTACAAAACATTTTCATACTCTCTGGCACACATATGGCATCATCCATATCAATATCCAAATGAATTTCAGGATTGATCCTGCTCTGCATGGAGCAAGGGGAAACCACAAGGCACCAAGCACTTCTCCCAGTTACATACTAACAAATGCCTGCACATAAACAAAACACATGTACAAGAATGTTCACAAGAGTATTATTCGTAACAGTCCAAAACTTGAAATACACTATGTCGGTCAAAAATACTACAGATAGGCTGGGTGTGGTAGCTCAGGCCTGTAATCCCAGCACTTTGGGAGGCCAAGGCAGGTGGATCACAAGGTCAGGAGATCGAGATCATCCTGGCTAACATGATGAAATCCCATCTCTATTAAAATACAAAAAATTAGCTGGGCATGGTGGCAAGCGCTTGTAGTCCCAGCTACTTGGGAGGCAGGAGAATCGCCTGAACCCGGGAGACGGAGGTTGCAATGAGGCAAGATCATGCCACTGCACTCCAGCCTGGGTGACAGAGCAAGGCTCTATCTCAAACAAACAAACAAACAAACAAACAAAAAAACTACAGATAAAACTGTGATGTATTCATACAATACACAACTATACAGCTGGAAATGTTATATTTCTTGATCTGGCAGTAATTACACAGGCATGTTTGCTTTGTAAAATTCACTAAACTGTACATTTATGACTTGTGCAATTTTGTTATATAGGTTATATTTCAATACAAAGTTAAAAAAAAAAAGATTTAAGAAATTGTGGAAAAAGATGTGATGCAGGCCAGCATGCTTCCTAGAGATCTCTGACCAATTATCAAGGGAAGGTTCTATAATCCCAAACTCCATGGCTTTAAATGGCATTCCATAAGATGTTGGGAAGTCAAAATATCATAGTAACCTTTTCAACAAATACTTACTATGTGCCTGCAATGTACCAGGCACCACTGTAGACTACTCTAGGTACTGAATATACAGTGGTGAATAATACAGACCAAGTCCCTGCCGCATTCACTATCATGGGAAGAACAATGAGAAATAAATAAGCAAATAAACCCCAAAGGAAGGTGATGTGTAATACAAAAAGAAAAAGTAAAGCAGAGGGAGTGGATAAAGAGGGACAGATGTTGGTGCTGTAATTTTGGACAGGAAGAAATAGAAAGGTCTCTCTGGGAAAGCCATTTCCATTTCTTACCACAATATAGACTCCATGATATATATGTCAAAACACATACAACACACACCAACTTCTCTGCCTTAGCAAAAAATGATTAATGATAATGAAAAATTAAAGAGCTAAAAGGAATTTTTAGAGCTCAGTGAAATAAAAATAGTAAATATACAAACCAACTATTTCATTTTTTGTACCTACTTGTTAGTCTGGTTGACAATTATGCTACTTCCATTAGGAATTAAGTTTGTGTCGTTTCTGTCCCAGTGTACCTGTAACCACAAATGAACTCATATAATAACCTATCATCAACAAAAACTCTTTGGAGCATACTTTTTAACAAGAATGTGTTAAAATGTATATTTTTATCATAAAGCTAGCAAGGAATATACAAACAAAAAATTACACCCTATCATACTGAATAAAAATAAATTTTTTCAAAGCTTGAATTATCTTATTTTAACTGATCAAATTAAACAAATTAATTGGAAAATTGCTACATCTCAGTATTCACTTCATACAGCGTAGACCCAGTATGGTAGATTTACAAGAATGGCCACGAATTCTTCCCATCCTAGTTCTTCTGCCCCTTTGCCTAGTGGCTTTGCAACACTTCCAATCAAGGGGGAAGGCTATCTCTTCAGTCACTGAATCTGGCCATGGCCATGTGAAGCACTTTAGCCAACAGGATCTGAAAGAAGCAGAAGCATGTGTGGTGGGGTTTGCTATCCTTTCCTCTCTGTAATCCTAAGGCCACCATGTGAAGAATAAAGACTGCAGTCTTGCTTCAAAAGCCACAGCTAGCCTATTGGAGAATGAGAGACCACAGGGAACAGAGACAAGCTGTTCCAGCTGATACCCTATAACCCAACCAGCCTGCCAATGACTGGGCATGTGAGTGACACCACTGTAGACCATCCAGCCCAGCCAAGTCGGCCCAGTTCAGAAACCCACAAAATGGTATTTGTTCTTTTAGGGCACTAGGTTTTAAGGTTGACTGTTACATAGTAAAATCTAACTGACGCACCTAGATCATGATGAAGAACAATACCTTTTTCACTAATTTATTTCAGGTTTTTTTCTTAAGTGAAAGTAGACATGTTTAGTTAAATATGTAAAGGGTTAATCAGATTAAAACTAATCTGTTAACTGCTTTTGTTACTCACATTAAAATGGATGTAAAATACTTCTTCAAAGTTATCACCTTCATCATCCAGAAGTGTTTGCAAATTCCTAAGGGAAAAAATAATCTTGCTTTTAAAAACGTAATAACCATGATCACTAGACACAGCATCTAAAATAAATGTCAAATGTATAGCTATTCTGAAGGTAGGAGGTCAGATATAGTTCACAGCACTTCTTTCTCCATGTACTGATAACCTAAACAGGGCCAGACCTCAACTAAACATGTCAAATTTAGGAAGCTTGTCTGCAATTCTGCAGGCTGCCTGCCTGCTTCACAGCTCTCTTCCCTTTACCCTAAATTCCCTAATGATTATAGGTTTCTATTTAGAAAAGGATTCTAACGTTCACTGACAGTGAAACTCATTCAAACTGGTGTAACCTTTATTGAAGCTTTTGAACTTTACTTACAGAATAGGTCTCATATTAAATTTCAGGTATCAGTAACTCTGAGGTGGGTCAAAGGACCTTCTCTGCACCTCTTGTCCCAATATCATCAAGCTTAAGAAACACCTGAAATTAGACTACCTTAATAGTTTCAGGGCATTTGTGAGAATAGAGATCACATCAAAATGGACAGTAACCAATTTTTAAATATTTCCATCCTATCATCCTATGATGCTTTATACATGCTTTTGAAATATCATGATGTTTCATTGTATTTGCTCATTCACTCAAATATTTATTCAACAAACATTTAAGTAACCCCTACCATAGCAGGCATAGGGGATGTAAAGTTGAGACTAAGATATTACTGCCAATAAACTCTGGGACTTGAAGGTGAAGTATGCTGATGGGAGTCTTACCTACAATACAGTGAGGTATGTGCAACCAGAGAACTATGGAAATCACATAGGCTTCAAAGAGCACAGTTACATTTTTCTGAAGGGATACATGACATTGGGAAAGGCCTCTGGGATAAGGTAGAATCTGAACTGATTTTTTTTCCCCACTGGATTTTTAGATTACTGTATTGTGAAGTAACGGACCATGTTTTATTCATTGTGGGTTGTTTTTGTTTTTGTGGGGAAGGAGGTGAATTGTTCACCAGCTGTGATCCTGTGAAATTGAACAAGTTACGTGCTTCTAAAATACAATGGTGGGCCAGGAGCAGTGGCTCACGCCTGTAATCCCAGCAATTTGGGAGGCCAAGGTGGGTGGATCACTTGAGGTCAAGAGTTTGAGACCAGCCTGGCCAACATGGTGAAACCTCATCTCTACTAAAAATACAAAAATTAGCCAGGCTTGGTGGCATGTGCCTGTAATTCCAGTTACTCAGGAGACTGAGGGACAAGAATCGCTTGAACCTGGGAGGCGGAGGTTGCAGTGAGCCCAGATCCCACCACTGCACTCCAGCCTGGGCCACAGAGTGGGAGACTCTGTCTCAAAATAAATAAATAAAATAAAATTCAACGGTAGAACAGGCATAGGATAGACATTCCCATTTCAAAAGGGAGTAATAGAAAGAAGAAAGGGGTAAGAGGTCCCAATTAAGTCCAAAACTCAAAACGGCATGCAACATTAAATCTTAAGGCTTGAGAATAATCTTTGACTCAATGTCCCACCTTCAGGACACACTGGGGTTGGTGTTGGGCTAAGTTTCCAGGCAGCCCTACACCCATGGCTTTGCTGGGCACAGCCCACCTGGAGGCTCTCACACATTAGTATTGGGTGCTTGTGGTTCTCCCTCAGGCTGGAATTGCACACTGGTGGCTCTTCTGGGGTCTCTAGAGCAGCCTCACTCCTATGACTCCACTAGGCACTGCCTTAGTGGGGGCTCTTGACAGTGGCCTCAACCCTGTGCCAGTCCTCTGCCTGCACCCCATGGCTCTGTGAAGTATCTTTTGATATCTAGGTAGGAGAAGCCAAGGCCCCACAGCTTGTACACTCTGTGTGCCAGTAGAGATGGCACAGCCTGCCCACCATCCAGGTTTACCACCCGTGCCCTCTGATGGGACGGCCACTGTGACCCACACCACACCTGGGGCCACTGGAGTCACACCTGGGTCAGCTGAGGAGCACTGTGCCAGAATGCAATGAGTAGGGACTTGAGGCAGCACTGGACATCAAATGTCCAGGTCCTGTGGGTACACAAAGCCACTCTTGACATAGTTCTGTCCTCCAGGCCTTGGCACTCAGGGCCTGTGATGGGACTGACAGCCCCCAGTGATCTCAGAAATGCCTTTGGGGTCATTCTTCCATTGTCTTGATGAACAGCACCAGGCTTCCATCCATCCACACTAATCCCTTTATTAAAGAGTCACCTGGCCACACCCTTGGTGCTCTCTTCAAAACACGTTTGCATTCTTTACAACATGGCCAGGCTGAGCATTTCCAAATCTTTAAGTTCAGCTTTTTTTCTAATGATAAATTCCACTGTAAATAATTCTCCCTGCTTCCATTTTGGTGTAAGCAGTCAAGAAAAGTCATATTGTTCCTTTACCACTTTGCTTAGAGATTGCTTCTGCCAAATATCCTATTTCATTGTCAAGAATCTTACTTTACACAAATACTAGGATACAACACAATTCAGCTACATTCTTCGCCACTTTATATAGTAACAAGGATCACCTCTCCTCCAATTTCCAGTGTGTTCCTCACTTCCATCTGAGATCTCATCAGAATTGCCTTTATTGTCTATGTTTATACTAACATTCTGATCACGACCACTTAGGTAATCTCTAAGAAGACTGAGGCTTTCTCTAGAGGTCTCCTCTTCTTCTGAACCCTTGCCAGAACTGCTCTATAGGGCAATACACGATTTTTCTAGCATGCACCTCAAAACTCTTCCACTACTTATTACCCAGTTCCAAAGTTGCTTCCAATACCACACTTCTTGGTAGCAAGAAGTCCCTTAGTCCATTTAGGCTGCTGTAACAAAATATCTTAGACTGGGTAATCTATAAACATAAATTTATTGCTCACGGTTCTGGAGGCTTGGAGTACAAGATCAAAGTGCCAGCAGATTCGGTGTCTGAATCTAAAGGGAATAGGTGACGACCCATTCCTTTTCAATGGTGCCCTCTCTATCCTCTCATAGTGGAAGGGGCGAATAGGCTCCCTTGGGCCTCTTTCATAGGGGAATGAATTCCACTCATGAGGGCTCCACACTGGGGATTTGGCTTTGATATATAAATTTTTGGGGAACACATTCAGATCCTGACAGCACCTTCCCTTCTGCATTTTTCTAACACCCTCCTGATGAACAGAGAAGTTAATCTTATTGCAGTTAAATGTATGAAATCTTCTCTTTAATGTTGGTATGTTGCATGTCTTGTTTAAGAAATGTCAAAGGTGAGAAATATAATTTTCTTATATTTTCATGATTTTTGCATTTAATACCTAAATCCTTCATCCACATGGAGGTGATTATCATGTATGGTATAAGACAAGGATCTACTTTTGTTTTTCTCCCCAGACAGATACTATTTTTTTCCCCAGACAGATATCATTTTTTTTTCCAGTTCCATTTATTTAGTACTCCTATTCCCCTTGATCAAATATGTCACCTCTAATAAAGTTCCATATAGGCATGGGTCCATTTCTGATCTATCTTCTGTTCTATTGGAAAACCTATCATACTGTCCTAAATAATACAGCTTTCTAATAATTCCTTTTTGAGATGGAGTCTCGCTCTGTCGCCCAGACTGGAGTGCAGTGGTGCAATCTTGGCTCACTGCAACCTCCGCCTCCTGGGTTCACGTCATTCTCCTGCCTCAACCTCCCGAGTAGCTGGGACTACAGGCGCCCGCCACCATGCCCAGCTAATTTTTTGTATTTTTAGTAGAGGTGGGGATTCACCATGTTAGCCAGGATGGTCTCGATCTCCTGACCTCGTGATCCGCCCGCCTCAACCTCCCAAAGTGCTGGGATTACAGGCGTGAGCCACCACGCCCGGTCTCTAATAATTCTTGATATCTGACAGATCAAGTTCTCCATTCTTATTTGCCTTAAGAATTATTTCTGGTTATTCCCAACCCTTTGTTCATCCATATAAATTTTAGAACCAGGTTGTCAAGTTTAATAAAAAGCCTCCTGGGATTAAAATTGAGTTTTACCGAACACAGAGATCACTGGTTCTCAAAATGTGAGCCAGACCAGCAATTATTGGGAATCCTTGGGCCTTTACAGAGTTCATGAGATCAAAACCATTTTCATAACATTATTAAGATGTTATTTGCCTCTTTTCACATTCTGCTGTGAGTAAACAGAAGAGTTTTCAAGAAGCTATATGATACTGTGGAATGCTCTGATAGCTAACAGATATTGTGTATTCCTGTGTTTAAAATACTTAATTTCTAATCCTGTAAATACTGACAGATATAACCAACCTAAGTAAAAGCGCTTTGGAGTCATTATTTTTAAGAGAATCTTAAGACCTAAAAGTTTGAGAAACAATGATACAAATGTAAAGATCTTTTAGTTCATGTACATTGTTAATTATCAGTCTTCTGAGGCATAAAGATTATTTAGGTTATCTTCAATGTTTCCAGTAAAATAAAAATGACAAATTTATCTTCTTCTTTCTAAATCTTGTGCTTTTGATTTTTTTTTTTTTCCTTATTAGTACAGTTTGTATAAATGATTAACAGACTCTGGTGCCAGACTGTGTTCAGATCATGGTTCTGCCATTATGGGGCCTTGAGCAAGCTATCTAATCTCTCTGTGTTTTAGTTTCTCAATCTGTACAAGAGGGATGATACTACTACTAGAATCATATTACTGTTCTTATTCTTTTTTTTTAATTGAGACAGAGTCTTCTTCTGTCACCCAGGCTGGAGTGCAGTGGTATGATCATGGCTCACTGCAGCTTCGACCTCCTGGGCTCAATCTATCCACCCGCCTCAGCCTCCTGAGGTGTGCCTCCTGGCATGTGCCAGCATGCCCAGCTAATTTTTGTGTTTTTTTTGTTTGTTTTTGTAGAGATGAGGTCTCGCCATGTTGGCCAGGCTGGTCTCAAACTCCTGGACTCCAGCAATCCACTTGCCTCAGCCTCCCTGCAGTGCTGGGGTTACAGGGATGAGCCATCATGCCTGGCCTATTCTTACTCTTTAAAAAAATAACAATAAAAATCCCTGTAGTATTCCATTCCATAAATATACCAAAAATATATCATTCCCTTAGTGAAGGACATTTAGGGAGTCTTTATATTATGAACTATAAATATAATGCATATTACTGTACACTGATCCTTGCCTGGTTGTGTATTTCTGAAAGTTAAATGTCTAGAAGTA
This sequence comes from Colobus angolensis palliatus, assembly GCF_000951035.1. Classification (NCBI taxonomy): domain Eukaryota; kingdom Metazoa; phylum Chordata; class Mammalia; order Primates; family Cercopithecidae; genus Colobus; species Colobus angolensis. The sequence continues at coordinate 167,336 of NW_012113475.1, read as the reverse complement.
GAATTGTTGGGTTGAAAAGGCAAACATGTTTTGATTTTGCTAAGTCCTGCCACACTGTTCTCTGAAAAGGAGTACCAATCTGTATTTCCACTAATAACACCTGAAATTAAAATGAAAGTTTTCAAGCCCTTGCTAATACTATATAGCATCAACACTTCAAACCACCATCAACCTGAAGTATAAATTAGCCTCTTACTTTAATAGGCATTCTATGAGCACTGGTGAGATTGAAGACATTTTTATTGAGGAGGCATTTCTATTGCTTCTTTCCCAGGTTGCCTTCTTGGATACTTTGTGAATATTTCTTATGGATGTGTAGGAATGCTTTACACAGCAAGGATATTAAAACCCTTCTACTGTTGCCATTTTTTGGTGAGGTGGTGGCTTGTCTTTTAACTTAGAAATAAGTTTCCATTTTAAAGGTTATGACATGAAACAACATTTAACATAAACATCATTAGTAGATTTTGCACCAAGGTGTATGTGACCTGTGCTCTGTACATGACTATTCCTACACAGAAAAAGTTGAAAGATTAATGCAAACATTGAAGACTAGTTAAGGGAATAATCAACACTTCCTAATTTTAGAAAATGAAATTATCATCCAACAATTCTTGTCAAAGTTAAAACTGGTCAGAAGTACCTAAAATGCTGCTGTTGAACATGAAAATATTATGAAGTGTGTGTACTTAAATATTTGCCTAAATATATGTTTATTAGATAGAGTCCCTCCTCAGGAACTACGTTTACTTACTTTCCCAAGTCAGGACTGAGTTCTTTCAAGTCTTCCAATGATGGCATTTGGTCCAAAAGTTTCTTAAACAGTGCCAGTGGGAAAGGGAGGTTGGCAACATTGCAATTGAACAGGGAAAGTCCACATAGAAGCCCAAAGAAGAAATACCTTTTCTTCTCAAATTTAGGCTGAAAAGCGAAAAAAAAAATCTTAAAGTATTATGAGTTTTTACCAGTACAATGAAATATTTATATTAAATAAATCTTTGTTCCTCTTTCATAAAATCAAATCTCAAATTGAAAAATTTAAAGCCTGAGATAAGAATGTTTAGGGTTTATATTAGGTTGGTGCAAAAGTAATTGCAGGTTTTGCCATTAAAAGTAAAGGCAAAACCTGCAATTACTTTTGCACCAACCTAATATTTGGTCATTAAGTCAATTTAAATCCCTGCCACTCTCATGCTTGTAATCCCAGCCCTTTGGGAGGTCAAGGTGGGCAGATAACCTGAGGTCAGGAGTTTGAGACCAGCCTGGCCAAACTAGTGAAACCCCATCTCTACTAAAAAACACAAAAACTACCCAGGTGTGGTGGCGGAAGCCTGTAATCCCAGTTACTGTAATCCCGCCACGCTGAGGCGGGAATGGCTTGTGCCTGGGAGGCGGAGGTTGCAGTGAGCTAAGATCATGGCACTGCACTCCAGCCTGGGTGACAGAGTGAGATTCTGTCTCAAAAACAAAGCAAAACAAAAGAAACAAACAACCAAATAAATCTCTGCCACAGTTTTAGTTCCTAAAAGCATACCAGCAATAAAAATACATTAGGTTCAGTAATCTTTATAAACTAGTTTTCACAATTTCTTTCCACAGCCTTTGTCTTCGAATTCATTGGGAAAACAGAACTGACACAAAGAATGACTACCTAAAAAAAAGAGGGTTCCTTTTTAATCCATGCATTATATAACTGATCAAAAAAACACATTGCTTGAGTTCTATGTGGACAGATATGGGAACCCAGGAAAAGGAAACTCCATTTTAAAGAAAATAATCACCTTATTAGAATTATAGATTATCTCCACAATTATATCCGTAACTCCTCACCTAACACGAAACAGTCTAGACAAACTAATTTTCTATGTTATAAGATGTACTTTTTCTGTCACAAAATACCTTAAGCGAAGAAAAGGGAACTTACCCTAACAGGAAACCACATGCAGGAAGCCCCTTCAGGATACATGAACATCCCATATTCTGGCTGGATCATCTCTTCAAACAGACAGTAGAAGAACTCTCTCTTGACTCCTACAAGGTCATACCCAATTTCTCCACTAAATGAAACCTGAGGAAACAGAGCAAATAATACATCACTTCCAGGGCTCCATATTGCTATACATGAAGTCTCATTTAATAACAGTAAATAGCTAACATTAATTGTGGACCCAAGTATTTGGTAGGCACTGAGTAAGTATCCTACTTATATATTGTCATATTTAAGCTCTACATTAATTCTATGAGATAATGTGGCCTTAAGAATTTAAATAACTTTTCTAAGTTTATGCAACAGCTAGGTGGTGTGGCCTAGTTTTTTTTTTTTTGAAATGGAGTCTCACTCTGTTATCTAGGCTGGAGTGTAATGGTCTGATCTCGGCTCACTGCAACCTCCGTCTCCTAGTTTTAAGTGATTCTCCTTCCTCAGCCTCCAGAGTAGCTGGGATTACAGATATGCACCACCACACCTGGCTAATTTTTTTGTATTTTAAGTAGAGAGAGCGTTTCACTGTGCTGGCCAGGCTGCTCTTGAACTCCTGACCTCAAGTGATCCACCCACCTCGGCCTCCCGAAGTGCTGAGATTACAACCATGAGCCGCCACACCTGGCCTACAGCCTAAATTTAATCCTATGTCGGTCAAACCCCAGAGCCTAAAGTTTTTACCACTCAACTGACCTCAACTGGCATCACTATTATAGTCATCAGATCCAAGTATATGTAATAAAAACAAACAGAAAGAAATCATAAAAATCGGCCGGGTGTGGTGGCTCACACCTGTAATCCCAGCACTTTGGGAGGCCAAGGTGGGCAGATCACGTGAGGTCAGGAGTTCGTGACCAGTCTGGCCAACATGGTGAAACTCTGTCTCTATTAAAAATATAAAAATTAGCTGGGTGTAGTGATGCATACCTGTAATCCCAGCTACTCAGAAGGCTGAAGCACGAGACTCACTTGAACCCAGGAGATGAAGGTTGCCGTGAGCCAACGTCACACCACTGCCCTCAGCCTGGGCAACAGAGTGAGACTCTGTCTCATAAATAAATAAATAAACAAATAAACAAAAAAAAATTCAGGATGTTCAAAAAACCAGAGCACACATAAGGTGTTTGCTGAAGTGGCTGTCTGCTCCCTGAGGCTGCACCCCCACTGCTGACACCAATCCCTCCCAAGAGGATGCTATCATAACCCATCTTTGCTCCTTCAGTTACCCCTCCATTCCTGCCTTTTCTTGGAATCTTTCACTTCCATTTACAAAAATGTTAAGGTCCCCCTTAACCTTAAAAGGAAAAAAAAAATCCCAACATATTGTCTCCAATACAGACAACATGGGCTCCTTCTACTCTTGCCAAACTTCAGAGATATACACCAACTTCCAAATCCACTTCTCCACTTAAATGGGTCTCTCCAAGAAGACCAAGAACTGTAAATCACCAAACTCCAAGGACTTTTTCTCATATCTCATCTCTTTGATTTCGTTAACTCCTTTTCCACTTCTGATCATGTCCTTTTTCTTGACACACTCTTCTCCCTTGCTTTCGCTTATGAAGCACCCTTCATGGTTTTATTTCTCTCTTCTTTTTCCTGCTAGTTTAACTTCTAGAACCAGAATTGCAAACAGTTCTATCCTAACACTTCTGTCCTTTCTCTCTGTTCTTTCCCTGGAGGTTCATTTTCTCCGTAAACTTTGTTTACCACTCGTAGATATTTCACCTTCAGATTCAGTGTATTTTCTCTCCTGATTGACAGTCCCTTCCAAAGACCTGTTCGACATTTCTACCCAGATGTTCTACTAGCATCTCCAGAAAGCTCCTCTTACCAGTTTCTTTATTTAGATGCATGCCTCTTCCATTCCTCTTGGTGAAATAGTGAAATATTAAAAATCTCTGTAGCAAGACCAGGTGTCAAACCCTTCCCCCTCTTCTTACTAAGGACAAGCTGCCTGATCTCATAAAGCCTGTTTTCCCACATGATTATCAGAAAGATTACAGGGGTCATACATGTAAAATATCTCACACAGAGCCTGCAAATGGCAAATGCTGAGTGTTACCCGCATTTAAAAACTGGATGAACGATATATAAAAGTGGAACTCAAATAATCGAGTGGACTGACTGGCAAAGGATAGAATCACATGAGTTCATTAGAGTTATACAATTATCTGTGTGCAAAAATACATGGAAATGCCAACTTTAACCTGCTATATATATATTTTTTTTCCTTGAGACAGAATCTTGCTCTGTTGCCCAGGCTGGAGTACAGTGATGTAATCTTGGCTCACTGCAACCTCCACCTCCCGGGTTCAAGTGATTCTCACGCCTCAGCCTCCCAAGTAGCTGGGATTACAGGCACCTGCCACCACACCCGACTAATTTTTTTATTTTTAGTAGAGATGGGGTTTCACCATGCTGGTCAGGTTGGTTTCGAACTCATGACCTCAGGTGATCTGCCCACCTTGGTCTCCTCAAGTGCTAGGATTACAGGCATGAGCCACTGTGTCCGGGTGCAATATGCTTTTACATCAGTATCTTGAGACTTAGTAAAGTCAATCTTTCTTTAATCTGAGTAGAAGTGATAAACTAGGGTCCTCAATCAAAAATACTCCATTTACTAATATTATCAGGTCAATCTTTATCTGTCTTGATTAAGCAGAAAGTCTAGTGCCTAATGGCTGGGCCCAAATCCTGGCTCTGATGCTTATCAGTTGGGTTACTCTTGGATAAGTCACCTAATAGTTCTGTACCTCAGTTTCCCCATCTGTAAAATGAGGGAAAAACAGAATCTGCCACGTACTGTTGTTGAAAGAGTTAAAAAATTAGGTACAAAGCACTTACAACAGTTCTTGCCACAAGGACAGCACTCAAAAGATCTACTGGTCATTATGATTCGGTATCAAATATTTACTAATAAGACAAATTATATGGTAATTAAAGAAAAAATCAGTTACAGATCTTCCGAACATGGTCAAATCTACAATTATACCCCAAAATAACTAGGATTTTAAGAGAAAGTTCTCTTTTCTACAAAGCAATTTAGGTTATTATTATTTTCGGGGTTTTTTTGAGACAGAGTCTCGCTCTGTCACCCAGGCCAGAGTGCAGTGGCATGATCTCGGCTTACTGCAGCCTCTGCTTCCTGGGTTCAAGTGATTCTCATGTTTCACCCTCCCGAGTAGCTGGGATTACAGATGCCCACCACCACACACAGTTAATTTTTATATTTTTAGTAGAGACAGGGTTTCACCATGTTGACCAAGCTGGTCTTGAACTCCTGACCTCAGGTGATCCACCTGCTTCAGCCTCCCAAAGTGCTGGGATTACAGGTGTGAGTCACTATGCCTGTGCCAATTTAGGTTATTGCATAAGAAGAAAAACAACCCCTTAATTCTCCTCTATGCTAACCATCTCACTGAAACCCTTCAAGGGTGGAGCTAGCCAGGCTAGGCCAGACCTCAGAAGGGACTGTACCTCTTAGGGCCAACACTGAACTATCTACCTGAGCAGGGTGTGGGGAGAACAACCACTTTGCCTGCTGTTCTTAGCCCAAACATACTCAATGGGTGCCCACAGCTATCACCCAAAACTCAAAGGCAAACTAGGGAATCAGAGGAACCCTAAAATAAACAACCTCTGTGGCAAAGGACGATAACTTCCTATGAAACCCTTTGTTACTTTTTTTTATGTTTTTTTCTCAGCAGCAAAAACATTAAGTGAGAATTACACTTTACCCATAACTCTTTCCTCAGGTCTTCATTCTCAAATTGACTTAGCTGATTCAAAACATCCTCAATCAAGTGATTCCTTCTGACTATTAGATCAAACGTGGGCATCAAAGCGAATTCAGACTCTCTTTCTTCCTCAATTGCTGCCGACATAAGATAAGCTTTATGTTTTTTACCCTAGGAAAACAGAAACAGAAATATTACACTTCATTTTACCATTGGTCCTCTCAAAGTAAAAATTTGGAAAGCAGAATAAACTGGTTCTGCTTATAAGTGCAGGTCACCTTTATGAAAAGAACCTTATATGCACCACTGAAGATAAATGATAACATTAGTATTTAGTCTCAGTGAGCAGAGGAAACAAGGGACCTGAAGAATCAAAGCCTTTGTGGAGCCAACCTGGATGAGCAAGTAAGTTACCAACTGCAGGTTTTATCAGACCACTTTCTCCTATACACACAACTATTAATGCTTAAGATACCAAAGCTACTTATTTACAGGCTAAGAGATGTATTGGTATCCATTGAAACAGTGCACTGCAACATGATGCTTTCTCATTCAGAAGAGAAGTTCAGATGCTTAGAAAGCAAAAAGGCTGCAGGAAAAAAATCCAGGTGTGAGAGATGTCACCAAAGAGCCTATTCCAGGAAAAAAAAAACCTAGACAAGAGATTTTAAGGGAGAATTTACCTAAGAAGTTAATCAAAGAGAGACAAGCGGGGAAAGAGAGAGGGAAAGATGGACAGACAGACAGAATGTCCATTCAGAAACCAAATGGCAATTTTAGGTCACCGAAGTCTATGGTTTGGAGCCGGGTGCAGTGGCTCACACCTGTAATTCCAGCACTTTGGGAGGCTGAGGCGGGCAGATCACTTGAGGTCAGGAGTTCGAGACCAGCCTGGCCAACATGGTGAAACCCTGTCTCTACAAAAAATACAAAAATTAGCTGCGTGTGGCAGCAGGTGCCCATAATCCCAGGTACTTGGGAGGCTGAGGCAGGAAAATCGCTTGAACCCAGGAAGTGGAGGTTGCAGTGAGCCGAGATCATGCCACTGCACTCCAGCCTGGGTGGCAGAGGGAGACGCTCTCAAAAAAAAAAAAAAGTCTATGCTTTTAGCAGAAAAAGGAGTAGTCAAATACTACTTCTACGAAATTATCTCTGGAACCTTGTTTAAAATCAGGAGAGAATAGGTTGTAAGAGTTGAAGCAAAACAAAGTTCTTTTATCTTTTTTGCTTTGATTTCCCTTTGTTAACTATTTCATTATAGTCATACTCAGAACTCATAAATCAATTTCCCATTTTTATTATGGTAAATGCATTATATTAAACTATCTGCTTTAAGGACATATATTTGAGTGTTATACATACATATAACATAAGTCTGCATATGTAAAAGTGATAATAATACCCAACCCTTTGGGTACTTTGTGTGAGGCAGTTTTAAATGCTTTACCTGTATTAACAAATTTAATCCTTATAAAATTGCAATGAGGCAGGGATTATCTCATACAATTCCTTGGGAATTTTCAATTGCCCAATTTTACTACTTTGGTGGTAAAATATTTTGTTAACGTTTGATAAAATATCCATCCACTTTGCTGGATATATCTACAAACATAACCACCTCAGTTAGTAACAGTACTGTATATAGAAAAGGGGGAATCTGTACAAACCTCTATTATGGCACCATCACAGAGTAGTAGCCATTTATTGGGCTCCTAATTTCAGGAATCCTCAGCCACCTCTATTCCTGCTACCATATCTTTTCATTAGATTGTGCCTCCTTACACAGGTGCTAGTCAAGCCCAAGTCTGTTACACCTCTTTGAGTACTATTCAGAAGACTACAGGCTGCCACTGCCAACTTCAGGTAAAAACCCAACAACTAGGCCAGTTGTCCAAGCTCCATCCCTTGCTACCAAGGCCCTAATTTGCCTTAAGGTGAAGATGATCCAAATTATGACAGTCTGCCTTGCCTTCTTCATTAGAGTGTAAGCTACTTGAATGCCACAACCATTGGTTTCACTGGTAGGTGGTTCTCTTATCACCCCCAAAATATTGCATGATTAAGAAGGCACTTAGCATGTGATTTATGCTAATGAAGACAAATAGGCATACATACCTCTATTTTTAAAAGTGTGTCTGTATGTAGTAGTTTAATTTTCGACAGATGATTAAAGATAAATGGAAAGTGACTGAATATGACCCAGCATCCTGCATTTTCTGAAGTATCCTAAAAATGGAAATGACAGCAATTCTGATAAGTTAAGTGACAGAGAAACCTTACACTTTACCTCACAGCCTTACATCCCTGATGGTTTAAGGTCTCAGCACTTCCAACAAAAGCAATCCAAATTACTGGTCCATAGTACTAGTAGTAGAAAATGTGTTTTATATGTATCAATGAAAGGTATATAGAGAATGTTTAGTGCCCATTTAATTTAGCAATTAATTATAATCTTTGGATGCTTTCCCAAAGACTCTGTTCTGCTGAAACCTGAGTTTCTGCCATGTGAATAAGCTCAGTTGCATTTGGTAAACAGAGAATAATATAACATGGGTAGCTGGTTAGCTCATATATGAATTTTGCTGGGCAAGAGTTGATGTGCTAGAAGGAGAATTATAACCTTCAGAGAAAGAAAGAGAGACTTCGGGCCAGCTGCTACCTTGGCAGTAGGAGCCCTTCAACTGTATTTTCAGAAAATAAAAAAGGAGTGCTTACATCCAAGACACTCTACCCACAGGTCTTGGCTCTTGACTCCTAATGAGTCTCACTGCCTTCTATGACCACTTTAAGGGTATCAGAGCTCCACTAGTCCTCATATTCCCATAGTCATCTCCCAAGATGTCAATCATTTTTCTGCTGGAACTCTGACTACAAAATTGCATAGATTTTGAGGAGTCTTCACGTTTCCCACAAGCCCTGCTATTTCTATTGTGCAATTTTGCAGAGGACAAGAAATGCCTATATTAACTCACTGATTATCAGTTTCCCCCTTTAAACATGCTATACCTACCACAGTCATTTTCCACAAGCATCTTCTGCACACTTCTACAAAAAAATTGAGACGGTACAAGAGTTCGTCTACTTGGAAAATACTTTCAGGTAGTTGACATTTCATCTGGTTTACCTTAAATAAAATATGACTTGTGAAAAAGTTTTATATTTAAAGACAATTTTGCTTAATAGCTGTTAATTAGATTATCAAATTAAATTGTAAATGAAACATCCTTATAATGACCAGAATAAAATTCTATCCAATTCCATTGCCAAAGCCCCAAATTTTCATGAACATAAATATCTAAGATTTAATAGTAGAGACTGATGATATAATGATAAACTTCTAGTTATTTTTAATTCATAGAAAAATTTTAAAGAACTTTCAATCCAAAGGAAAAAAAAAAAACAACGCAGTATCCCAAAGTACTCTGGAGTACAGTTCTTCGGGTCTTAGTCTTCAGGACTTAATAATATACCACCTTATAGACATTCACTCTGCTGAGGCATTTGTGGAACATTCCCCTACCAAGAGGAAATTTTCCAACCCTCCATCTCATATGATATGATCAGGGTTATTATGACTATTATGACAGACACATGAACACCTTGGCATGTTGTGAAGACAATGAATAATAATGACACTAGACACTTCGGGCATTAGTGACTGTTAGTATTTGACTTGGATGGGCGTTATCCTGAAATAAATTACTCTCAGGTGGTCTTCTAAAAACTCATCTTGGCTATATGCACTGAAACCATGTGTCTAGAATGTTTTTATTGACTCTCATCCAGACCTCAAATATTCCAGGCCTCCCAGTACTACCACCCAAAGCCTGGTGAGACTGTTTCACCCTGTAACTATGGCTCTCTGGATCTGATGATCTTGGCCTTGCATTATCATTATTAGCCTCAAGGTCTCCAGAGTCACAGAGAAAGTGGGTGCTTCATCTTCATGGTTCCTGGTGGCCTCCTGCTGAGGTGCGGAGCCTGACAAATATCAAATATTCTGATGTTATCTATTAGGGTCAAAGGACAAAGCGGGATCCCCTGAAGATTTCTTTTGTTGCTGCTTCAGTATTTCTTGTGATTCTCTTTGTAAGTAGCAAAAGCTTGTTAGAATACACCTTCCCAGAGCTCTTCAATAAATTTCTCATTTTTTCAAAACACAAATTATTTGTCATTAACCTTTCCCTTTTGTAAAATAAAAAATTTAAAACTGTTGAAAATAGCCATTGTTTTTCAATAGTATGGCAGTTTTTTTCTTCAGCAGTATGATATATTAGGTACCCTGATCCACTGAAAACACCTAGAAATACAGGAAAAGCTATAACAAACATGTTTAAAGGCATTACTGATTTTTTAGGTAGATGGAATAATCAGGTCAAAAATCAAATGAAAGTGGCATTTGCCTTGAGAGCATCTGCCCAACCTGGTGAACGTAAACTTCAATTTTCAATGGTTGGGGCTTTGGCGAAAGGAGGCAAAGCCCAGACTGTTCAAATTGGGGAGTCCATAGAAGTTATCCCCAAAAGTCTGAGACCCAAAAGGGTTAAACCATCAGGTAAGGATGAACTAGAAATGAATAAGCTCTTTTCTTCACTGCCATATCAATCACTCTACCTCCACCTTGACCCCAGGACCACAAGGCAAACTGTTCCAAGTTCAAATGGTGCTGAGCTGGGGAAAAATTATCCCCCATAGGATCTATAATTACAAAAGAGCTCTCCTTCAACTTTACCACCAAATTCTAAAAAGCTTCAAGCCAAAAATGTAAAGTACTACCAAACTGGTGGTATCTCCAGGAGCCTGGCAGAAGAAAATTCTCTGTGAAGAAAGCCAGTCCTCAGGTAATTCCAAAAGATAAAGTTCCAAGGAAAACGGACAGCTCTCACACATACACAAATCACAAAATACATGAGGATAAAGACACCAGGAGGAAGATTCAGCAGAAACTGACCTGCAAAGACTTCAGATACCTGAGTTATAAGGCATATATATTCAGATAAATAAAAGGAAAGTGTGAAAAGAACGAAGAAATTATAAATAATGAGCAAATTATTTATAATTTAAAGAACAAATTCGAGTATCTAGAAATGAAAAACATTAATACTTGAGATAAAAACTTAAAAGGTAGTATTAATAGCAACCAAAATCACTGAAAAAATAATTCATGAACTGGAAGACAGGGTTGAAGAAATACTATCCAGAATGGGGTACAGAGAGACAATGAGACGGAAAATATGACAGAAAGCTTAAGGGACATGCCAAATAGACTGAGAAAGTCTAACATATCAATAACTGGAATTTCAAAGAAGAGAGTCAATATTCAATTAGATTTGAAATGTGGAACAATTTCTAAAAGGAGGGAAATACCCTTAACCTACAAAGGTTATTTTCAAAAACCTAATAGAAAATAGCCTGTAATCCCAGCACTTTGGGAGGCCAAGGTGGGAAAATCACTTGAGGTCAGGAGTTGGAGACCAGCCTGGGCAATGTGGCGAAACCCCATCTGTACTAAAAACTAAAAAATTAGCCCAGCGGGGTGGCATGTGCCTATATTCCTGGCTACTCAGGAAGCTGAGGCACAACGATAGCTTGAACCCAGGAGGCAGAGGGTGCAGTAAGCCAAAATCGTGCCACTGCACTCCAGCCTGAACAACAGGCTCTTTTTTTTCTGTCTCAAGAAAAAAAAGGGAAAAAAAAGCCTATAGGGCTGGTGTGGTGGCTCACCCGGGTAATCCCTGCACTTCCGGAGACCAAGGCCAAAACAGGAGAATCACTTGAGGCCAGGAGCTCAAGACCAGCCTGAGCAACATAGTTAGGCCCTGTCTCTCCAAAAATGAAAAAATTAGCTGGGCATGGTGGTGCATGCCTGTAGTCCCAGCTACTCAGGAGGCTGAGGTGGGAGAATCACTTGAGCCCAGGAGTTCAAGGCTGCAGTGAGCCATGACTGCACCACCGCACTCCAGTCTGGGCACAGAGTGAGATTCCGACTCAAAACAACAACAACAACAACAACAATAACAACAACAACAAACCCCTGTAAGTAAATGATACTAAAAGCATTTCCTTTGGAAACTAAGAATAGTCCATGAAAAAAAATTTCCTTTAAAATCACAAAGAAGTACCCACTTTTACCCCACCTCTATTTAACATCATATTAGAAGCCCTAGCTGGAGCAAGACAAAGGAAAATAATAAAACATATATGGACTGAAAAAAGAAAACATTATAAAAAATTCAAAATTTTGGCAAATTTGAGAATTTGGCAAATTTGCTGAATATAAGAATCAATATTCAGGCCAGGTGCAGTGGCTCACACCTGTAATCCCAACACTTTGGGAGGCAGAGCCAGGCAGATCACTTTAGGCCAGGTGTTCGAGACCAGCCTGGCCAACATGGTGAAACCCCGTCTCTACTAAAAATACAAAAATTAACCAGGCATGGTGATGCATGCCTGTAATCTCAGCTACTTGGGAGGCTGAGGGAGGAGAAGCACTTGAACCCGGGAGGTGGAGGTTGCAGTGAACAGAGATCACACCACTGAACTCCAGTCTGGCCAACAGAGGGCAACTCTGTCTCAAAAAAAAAAAAAAAAAAATTAATATTAAAAAATCAATGCATGCCTATACACCAACAACAGATAATATAATTTTAAGACACTATAATAGTGTAACAAATGCAAATGTCTTGGGATATATTTGACTAAACAGACTTTAATAGTAAAATAACAAAACTTTACTGAAAGACAACTAATAAGTGGAGAGGTAGATGCTATGAAGATTCACAATAGTAAAGATGTCAATATAGTGAAACACAGAAATATAAATAATTAACTATAGATTGAATGTAATTCCAATCAAATTCTCAATAAGACTGTGTGTGTGTGTGTGTGTCTCTGTATATAACCTGACAAGGCAATTTAGAAATATATATGGTAAATTTTTAGCAAAATTTGTATGCCAAAAATATTCAAGACGCACTTCAGAAACAAGGCTAGGGTATTTCTCTTACTAGATATGAACAATTAATGTACAGCCATACAAAAGGACCCATGGTATAGGGGACTCATGGTACAAAAGGACCCAAAATTGAAACCCACACATGGAAACTTGATTCACAACAGTTTGTATTGCCTATCAATGGAGAAAAGGCAGTATTTCAATACGTGGTGCTAGGGTAACTTTTTCGTATTAAAAATAATAAAAATAAATTTACAGTACGTTTCTAATTGCATTAAACAGTAAATTGTGGAATGCAAAGCTAAAGTCAGTATTTCCTTTAGACCTGGACAAGAGTCCTCTGCCCTAGGACCATGGTTCTTGCAGTGGCTCTCCTCCAGCCAAGCCTCTTCCCCCAGAATAAGGGGTCTGCAGGGCCAGGGGACCTGTCTATTTTCAGCCCACACATCCCCTTCTAGATTGGGCTACATATACCTAGGACCTAGGATTCCATGTTCAAATGGTTCCAGGTCTGCTTCTGGCACAGGCCTCTCCCCTTGCTTGGTCTCTAGAGAGTGAACTATGTCACAACTGAGACCCTCCAGCCTCAGGGTTGGCTAAGGAGGGTCTATGGTGGGAGGTGGGATAGAACTCAGACATATGGGCTGAGGTGTCCACATATGGGCATGTGACACGCCTTCTGGTGTGGGACAAAACCAAGGGAAGAAAAGAAGAGCAGAGGGCTGCATTTAAGCTACCACTTCTCTTTTCTTTTCTTTTTTTTTTTTGAGATGGAGTCTTGCTGTGTCACCCAGGTTGGAGTGCAGTGGCACAATCTTGGCTCGCTACAACCTCTGCCTCCTGGATTCAAGTGACTCTCCTGCCTCAGCCTCCCAAGCAGCTGGGATTATAGGAGCGCCCACCACACCCAGCTAATTTTTGTATTTTTAGTAGAGACGGGGTTTCACTATGTTGGTCAGGCTGGTCTTGAACTCCTAACCTTGTGATCTGCCTGCCTCAGCCTCCCAAAGTGCTGGGATTACAGGCATGATGAGCCATCAAACCCAGCAAGCCGCCACTTTTCAATGTAGAATTTTAAGAAGACTGAGATTTCTAAATTCAAACCTGGCCTCCCCTGTCATTATGAAGGTTTATTTGTCAAAGGAGGAGGGCAGTATATTTTATTAACAGTTTGTTAGACAGGTTTTTAACCTTTTAAATATTAGACATATGGTATATAGGCCTCCATTTATACTCTTCCTCTGGCCTTGGCTATTGTCCTCTTAGAAGACTATCTAGGGCAGTTTTAGAGACCTAATCTAGCCCTCTGTTATTTTTATAGTCTTACTGGTAACATAGCCATGACCATTCATTTTTGTATTGCCTGTGGCTGCTTTCATGCTACTCCTGAAGAGCTGAGTAGGTGCAGTTGTGACAGAAACCACATGCCGCAAAAAGCCTAAAATATTTACTATCTGGTCCTTTCCAGAAAAAAGCTGCCGACCCCTGATTTAGGGTAATAATTTAAAACCTTTATGGGAGAAAAAAAGCTTAAAACAAGACACAAGGAGTAAAACTATATAAAGAAATGGACGAACAAATTTATCTACATTAAAATTAAGAATGTGTGGCCGGGCGCGGTGGCTCAAGCCTGTAATCCCAGCACTTTGGGAGGCCGAGATGGGCGGATCATGAGGTCAGGAGATTGAGACCATCCTGGCTAACACGGTGAAACCCCATCTCTACTAAAAACTCCAAAAAACTAGCCGGGCGAGGTGGCGGCGCCTGTAGTCCCAGCTACGTGGGAGGCTGAGGCAGGAGAATGGCGTGAACCCAGGAGGCGGAGCTTGCAGTGAGCTGAGATCCGGCCACAGCACTCCAGCCTGGGTGACAGAGCGAGACTCCGTCTCAGAAAAAAAAAAAAAAAAGAATGTGAGTTTGCCAAACACTATAAAAGCAAAAGACAAGCTATAACTGGGATACACCACTTGCAACACATATCATTGACAAAGAAGTAGTATCTAAAATAGAAAGAATTCTTATAAGCAGTTAAGAAAAAGTCAAATATTGGCCGGGCACAGTGGCTCATACCTGTAATATCAGGACTTTGGGAGACTGAGGTGGGTGAATCATTTGAGCTCAGGAGTTCGAGACCAGCCTGGGCTACAGGGTGAAACCCCATCTCTACAAAAAATACAAAAATTAGCAAGGCATGGTGGCTTGCACATGTAGTCCAAGCTACTCTGGAGGCTGAAGTGGGAGGATCACAGGAGCCTGGGAGGCAGAGGTTGCAGTGAGCTGAGATTGAGCCACTGCATTCCAGCCTGGATGACAGAGGGAGAACCTGTCTCGAACAAATCAAAATCCTTTACGGGAGAAAAGAAGTTTAAAACAAGACACAAGGAGTAAAAAGAAATGGATTGACAAATTTATCTACAATAAAATTAAGAATGTGAGTTTGTCAAAAAACACCATAAAGCAAAAGACTAGGATACAATATTTGCAACACATACCATTGACAAAGGAGTAGTATCCAAAATAAAAGAATTCTATAATCAGTAAGAAAAAGTCAAACATCATTTAAATGAACAAAAGTCAAGGACAGGCATTTCACAGAAGAGGAAACAAATACTGCAATTATAAACATGAAAATATGCTCTAGCACATCTGAACCAGGGAAATACAATTAAAACCATAATTTGGTATCATTTTGTATCAAAAATATTTTCAAAATGGAGCAACGGGAATTCTCATCATCTCCTGGAGAGAATTTAAATTGGTCCAACTGCTTTTGAAGAGTTTGTCACTACCAGGAAAGAGCAACACACACATATCCATAGCTTATCAATTGTAGAACTAGGTATGAAAACTAGAACCAATTCTTGACACAACAACACCAAGAGATTATGAGCAAAAATATATTATAGCAGCAATGTTTTCTCATAGAGGAACTCCCAACAAGACCAAAAAAAAAAAAAAAACACAAGAATTGCAAACAGCATATATATTTGTCAATATTGGAATGGATAAGCAAAGTATGGTATATTCATACAATGAACTATACTGCAGAGTGAAAATGAATGAAATACAGCCATAAGCATTAATCTGGATGAATCTATAAAACAACACTGAGTGTAAGAAACATGTATTCCATTGACATAAATTTTGAAAATAGCAAAATTAAACATCATAGTGTCTATAAATACATACATATAGTTCTAAAACAGTAAGAGCAAGGGAATGATTATCCCAAAATCCAGGATCATGACTATCTCTGTGAGATGGAGAGGTTACAATCCATGAGGGGTACACAGGTATTTCTAAAGTACACAGGTATTTCTAAAGTACTGGAAATGTTGTATTTTTTTAACATGAGTGGTAAGGACACTAATGTTTATTTTATTATTTTTCTTTGAATTCTAAATAGGTATTATATATATATATTTCTTTATATGTATGATGTAATTTACAAAAAACAACATTTAAAAAAATAGCAATATAAACTTCATATGTCTCACAGGAGTCTGCTTAAGATGCAAGCCAGCTGAAAGCAAGGCAATTTTTACTGCTAGATAAAAACACAGAGGTTTCTAAAGGAACTCTTACCCTGTGCAGCTTCTTCAACATTTCTAGGAGAGCTTGAACATTACCATTCTCCTCAGCACTTTCATCCCAGTAATCCAACTGGCATATGACAGCTGTTTTAAACATCTGGACCAGTTTGCTGAAAGTGGATTCTTGCAGAGTTGCCCAATACTCTTCTGAGGAATACAAGGAAAGCAAATTGTTTTAAAAATGAGTTTTATTGTGTTTTTTTGTTTGTTTGTTTGAGACGGAGTCTCGCCCTGTTGCCCAGGCTGGAGTGCAGTGGCACAATCTCAGCTCACTACAACTTCTGCCTCCCATGTTCAAGCAATTCTTCTGCCTCACCCTCCTGAGTGGCTGGAATACAGGCACCTACCACCATGCCTGGATAATTTTTGTATTTTTATAGAGACAAGGTTTCACCATGTTGGCCAGGCTGGTCTTGAACTCCTGACCTCAGGTGATCCGCCCACCTCTGCCTCCCAAAGTGCTGGGATTATAGGCGTGAGCCACCTCACCAGCTTATTATTTGAGGCCTACAAAATGTAATGGGATACATATAAATAGTAAAATTGTTACTATAGAAGCAAATTAACATATTTTTGCCGGCCAGGCATGGTGGCTCACACCTGCAATCCCAGCACTTTGGGAGGCTGAGGCAGGTGGATTGTCTGAGCTCAGCAGTTCGAGGCCAGCCTGGGCAACATAGAGAAACTCGGTCTCTACCAAAAATACCAAAAATTAGCTGGGCATGGTGGTACGTATCTGAGCCACCTCGGGAGGCTACTCGGGAGCTACTTGGGAGGCTGAGGTGGGAGAATCACTTCAGACTGGGAGGCAGAGGCTGCAGTGAGCTGAGATTGTGCCAATGCACTCCAACCTGGGTGACAGAGTAAGACCCCACCTCAAAAAAAAATTTTTCTTTTTATAACAAGAACAGCTAACATCTATTTATTTAACAACAATAAAATCCCTAATACAATGTTATTAACTATAGTCCTCCTGTTGTATTGTCTAGTAGATCTCTAAACTTGATCCTACACATCTGCTTCTTTGTGGCCTTTGAACTACATCTCCACATTTCCTTTCCACCCCATCCACTAGTAACCACTATTTTATTATCTCTGCATATTTGACCTTTACAAGGAAGGTAAATATAATTATCATGTAATTTACTTAGATTCTTGAAGGAAAAAAGTAGCCAATATTTTCTGAAACACATAACAAAATATTTTAGTATATATCATAATTACAAAAGCACACTTGTAACAAACTTTTCGCTGAATAAATACAATTACTATTACAAGTTTAGAATTTAACTTTCTGGTTGCTTGAGCCCAGGAATTCAAGATTACAGTGAGCTACAATTGTACCACTGTACTCCAGCAAGGTGATAGAGTGAGCCCCTGTCTCTATTAAAAAATACTACTAATAATTTAACATCCTGGAAAAGTTCCTTTACAGTTAATAGAACTAAAAACCTGATGTAATTAATTTGTGAAAATATATGAGCAAAATTAATCACATTTTTGCTGAGATGAAACAGTATAATGTGTTAAAAATTAAAAATTGTTCGTGATTGCATAATTTTCTTTTTGTCCTCCCAGTCTGAGATTTTTAACTCTTAGAAAACATATTTCAGCATTTTAAAAAACAAAAACCATTTTAAAGTAGCTTTTCACCACTTATCATGTTACCCAGTTTTAATAAAACATAAAGAATGGACTTCCTTGAGCTGAATATGCTATGTATGTCAAAAATCCCATTAAATCTATTCATGCCCCTAGAACTTACTTGCAGTATACTGGAAATACAGGGATTGGATGAAACAATCAGACTGTCTGGATGTGGTACAGTCTACAAGACATCTGACCAGGATTTCATCCTTCCTTCCTCCTTCATTCCTTCCTCCTTCATTCCTTCCTTCACTCCCTCCTTCTTCCCTTCTCTTCCCCTTCTCCTTCCCTTCCCCTCCCCTACCCCTTCCCTTCCCCTTCTCCTTCCCTCACCTTCCCCTTTCTTCCCCTTCCCTTTCCTTCCCCTTTCCCCTCTCCCTTCCCCTTCATCTTCCCCTTCCCTCCCCCTCCCCTCCCCTCCTCTCCCATCCCCTCCACTCCGCTTCCCTTTCCTTCCTTCCTTCCTTTTTCTTTTCCTTTCTTTTGATTGATTGTATTTTTAGTAGAGATGGGGTTTCACCACGTTGGCCAGGCTGGCCTCCAACTCCTGGCCTCAAATGAGATTTAAAAAGAAAAAAAAAAGCTGTAAATACTTTTTTTGGGAAAAGAATAGAAGTGACCTAGATATTGAATATGACCTAGATATTGGATAATATTATAAAATTTTGACTAATTTTCTTAGATATGATAATGATGCCAGGGTAATATAGAATTCCATGTTCTTTTTTTTTGGGACAGAGTCTCACTCTGTCGCCCAGGCTGGAGTGCAGTGGGGCGATCTCAGCTCAATGTAACCTCTGCCTCTCAGGTCAAGCAATTCTCCTGCCTCAGCCTCCCGAGTAGCTGGGATTACAGGCATGCACCACCAAGCCCAGCTAATTTTTGTATTTTTAGTAGAGTTGCGGTTTTGCCATGTTGGCCAGGCTAGTCTTGAACTTCTGACCTCAGGTGATCTGCCTGCCTCAGCCTCCCAAAGTGCTGAGATTACAGGCATGAGTCACCGTTCCCAGCCAGATTCCATGTTCTTAGATGAATGGTGAAATATTATGAGTGAAATCTCATGTCTTCAACTTATTTTCAAATAGTTCAGTAAAAATAAAATGTAATCTTTATATAAACAGAAAGCACACATGGCAACATATTTATTTATTTATTTATTTTTGAGACAGAGTCTCGCTCTGCCGCCCAGGCTGGAGTGCAGTGGCCGGATCTCAGCTCACCGCAAGCTCTGCCTCCCGGGTTTACGCCATTCTCCTGCCTCAGCCTCCCGAGTAGCTGGGACTACAGGCGCCCGCCACCTCGCCCGGCTAATTTTT
>NW_012113475.1:109341-148054 GCF_000951035.1 Colobus angolensis palliatus | reverse complement strand
GCCATTCTCCTGCCTCAGCCTCCCGAGTAGCTGGGACTACAGGCGCCCGCCACCTCGCCCGGCTAGTTTTTTTTTGTATTTTTTAGTAGAGACAGGGTTTCACCGTGTTAGCCATGATGGTCTCGATTTCCTGACCTCGAGATCTGCCCGTCTCGGCCTCCCAAAGTGCTAGGATTATAGGCTTGAGCCACCGCGCCCGGCGACAACATATTTATTATTGCTGACTCTACAGTAGAGGGTACATGGGTATTCAGTATATATCATAATTACAAAAGCACACTTGTAATAAACTTTTCAGTGAATAAATACAATTACTATTACAAGTTTAGAATTTAACATCCTGGTCGCTTGAGCCCAGGGGTTTAAGATTACAGGGAGCTATGATTGCACCACTGCACTCCAGCAAGGTGTACTACTTATTGCCTGTGGTATACTATACTATTCTTTCAACTTCTCTGTTTGTGAAATTTTTCACAGTGAAAAGTTGGAAACTAAGGAAATCATGACAAAGCCATGTGTGTATCCAAAGAAACTAAGCACTAGAATAATCTATTTTAGATGACTGTGGTATTGTTACAGTATCTTTAGAGTATGCTAACAATATGAACAAAAAGAATGAATACATTTATAATTATCTAAGTTTTGCCATAACTTTACTAGACATGTCTTTCCACTGAGAAAACAGGTAAAGTATCTTCAAATGATCAATCTTACCCAGAACCAGTGAAGACGGGTCACTCATTTTACAAACAACCTTTGCAAATGGAACCACAAGGCTCTCCCAGTTGTTAGAAAGATGCATCACAGGACATTCTGGGAGAAGGAAGAAAACTTCCAAAGCTTCTTGGTGTGGAGAATGAAATGGAAGTCTTTTGAGCAGATTATCTTTGAGGCAGGTGGTTATCTGTGGTCAGAAAGGAACAGGGAAAAGGCATTCAAAACTCAGTGGAAGCAGGGTGGAACTGATGGTAATAAAACAAGGTGAAGAGGCTGGAATGTCATTCTACTACTAAACGAGAATAATCATTTAGTTTTTCTAAAACCCCTGTTTACATCCTTTCTCACTTAGCCTCCAAAATATTGGAGGTATTTGGAATATACAATAAGTATTCTCTCCATTCAATTATTGGGGTGCATGAAGAAGATCAAGCACACCTGTAATCCCAGCACTTTGGGAGGCCAAGGAGGGTGGATCACAAGGTCAGGAGATCGAGACCATCCTGGTCAACATGGTGAAACCCTGTCTACTTAAAATACGAAATTTAGCTGGGCATGATGGCGCATGCCTGTAGTACCAGCTACTTGCGAGGCTGAGGCAGGAGAATCGCTTGAACCTGGGAGGCGGAGGTTGCAGTGAGCCGAGATTGTTTCACTGCACTCCAGGCACAGAGCAAGACTCCGTCTCAAAAAAAAAAAAAGAAAGAAAGAAAAAGAAAAAAATCATATGTGCAAAAATTACACTGAATGAACAATGGATTCAGAACTAATAAACAGCCTTCTCAATCATAAGTACCATATTCTACCCTCTGGTTTACACTATCACACCTTGGGTTTCTTTTTTCAAGAGTAAAAATGCATCAGAACCCCAAAAAGCAGAAAAACAAAACAAAGCAAAAAAAAAGACAAAATCCAACAATTTCAGGAACAAAATTTAACATGATTCTCATTATCTTCCGTAAGAGCAACTGTCTCTACCACAGACTCTAACTTCTAGCCCCTCCAATTTCCTTATAGTTTCCCAAATTCAGAATGCAACTGTTTAGGAAAAAATGGAATGGAATTCTGAATTTTTGTTATGTGTGCTTAGATCATAGTAATGATTTGTTTAAAATCCCAATATGAAGATAAGCTAGTATTTATGGAATACTTACTACTTGTCAATTATTGTGCTAAGTGATATACATATATTAATTAGGTCATTTAACCCTTATAGTTTCTCCCTAACATAGATGATATTAATCCCATTGTACTGATGAGAAATCTGTGATTCAGAGACATTAAGTAACTTGCTCAAGGTCACACAGTTAAGTGGGAATTTCTCTGGATCTTTCTGACTCCAAAGCCCAAATTCTTAATCGTTATATTATGAGACAGTGGCTAAATGATATCTGTAAATGTACAAATTGTTGTAATTACCTATTTTTATATTAAAACATTATATTGGACTCCCACAATGAGATTCAGTCTTTGGAGTTAGTATACCTGACAACTCTATTTCAACAGCTTATTAGTACACACACATTCTACCTCCTTGCTCATCATCAGACACAACCTCAAGCCTCCTCACCTACTCCAAATCCTTAGAATGACTGTGATACCCTCAAGCCAGTCCTATTGTCTGACACACTGTGCTCTGGCGTATGCTTTTCTAGCTGCCTCAAATGCAAGATCTTAATTCCTCTGGGCAACTTTTTGAGTAAATAGAGCTAACTATTCACTGCCCTAATGATGACTCAATTCATCCAAAAATATTGCACACAGGCTACATTCTAAGCTAGGCACTAGCGAAGATAGTGAAGTGTAAAACACACCAGGTATTTGCACTAATGTATGCATGTATGTATCTGTCTCCCTTACTACACCATGAGCTTCTAAAGGACAGGGAGTATATCTCTTTCATTCTTCATCAAGAGTCATCATTACAGTGCCCAGCACATAGTAAGTATTCAAATGTTTGCTGAATAAATGAACACATGCCAAAGGTCTCAGAGTCCATATCACAGAACCTCAAGATAGAAAGAAACATTTACAGGTCTTCTAATCCAATCATCTTATTCTGAACCAATGGAGGTCAAGGGTGACCCATGATTATTTCATTTACATACCATATGTTCTTTCTTGGCACAATCAAGGTATAATTAGTAAACAGGCGGAGCCCTTAATGATGAACTGATCCAATCCCTTTCCTTCAGAGATGCACAAAAGGGCTTCTATTTTTGGTAATCTTTCCATGGTTGGATTTAGTAGCAATGACTCAGAATCTTACAGAAAGTTAAACTGGCCCCCACAGGAGGATTTTAAAAAACAAAAGAAAATGAGCACTAACAAATGCTGATGAAATAGTCCACAGAGTTTCTGGGTTGTTGATATAGGCAGCACTAAGTGTTGCAGAGTCCCAATAAAGGTACATAATTAGGGAACCATTTCACCTCAGACCCCCAGTGGGGCTGTGGTTCTGCCAAAGACAACTGAACTTTCCATTTTCCCTTGAAAGAAAGGAGCGCATGAGAAAACCTGCAGCTGAAATAGAGAACGCTAGTTGTGGCAGACAGAGCAACTGCCGGAGCTGAAAGGAGGAAGGGTGAGAGAGCAAAGACTGAGAGGGAAAGAGAAGAGGGATATAAACACAGAGAGAGACTAAAAAATGGGGGGGAGGTTAGAGGAAGGAAGGGAGGAGGGAAGGAGAGAGAAAAAAAGAAGGAACTACACCGAGATCCAGAGAGGAAAAAAATGCAGAAAAGAACAGAAAGTAGTATCCCTATATCAACCAGTACAAAAAAACAGGAAAATAATAAAGACTACATTAAGAAAAACTAAATTAATAAAGGAAGCATGCAGTGAGCTAAGATTGCGCCACTGCACTCCAGCATGGGCGACAGAGCAAGACTCCGTCTCCAAAAAAATAAAAATAAAAATAAAGGAAGCATGTTTGGAGCACCTGCAAGAAAAAAAACCTAAAGATAGTACTAACAGTGCTGAAACAGGAAGCAATCACCCCATAAAGAACAAGAACATTCTAGAATCTACAGAAAAGTGGAATGGAAAAAAAAAAACAAAGAATCCAGGCAGTCCCTGGTGAGAAGGATATTCATATCAGAAAAAATGTTCTCATTTCTACATTTACGCTTAAAAGGATTGCATATAAAATGTTCTTATTCTAGTGTGCCAATCTCAACAAATCCTTAATCATCTTCCTAAAGCCCTGAGTTGAAAAACTTCCCTCTAGGAATGTGTATGCATATATGTGCATGTGTGTTTGTGTACAGACACATTATTTAGAATATTTGTAACCTGTGTGACTACTATGCCAACTATTTTACCCTAAAAGGGCAAACTCCTAATTGTTATCTGAGTTTAACTTAATCTGAATATGCTACAAGGTCTCGGAGAATCCCTTAACACAAAACATTTCTTCTGAAATTTTGAGTTCTTATATAAGAAATATTCTGGTCTATTTTCTTTCTCCACATAACAATCTGAAGATACCATGTTAGTAATCCAGTCCTTTTGGGTTAACTCCTTGAAGATGTTTCTTGCTTTATTTAAGTCCAAATAAACAGGCATCATTTCTGTAGTTCTTCTGCAGAAGAAAGATAAATTATCTTGTTAGATTATCTCCCTAGATGCAGTTTCTTCTAAAGCTTGCCCCATTTCAACAAAATTACATTTTTTCTCGTGTATAACTAAAATAAATTGTCTAAATACAAATGCAATGTAGTAAACAACATGATTTTTTCTAAAATACCAAAAAACATCAAGGCTGCTTTAACTACATATACCATAAGACTTTAACTCAGATGCTGTCTTATCTGTAACAGATTAAAAAAATAAATATTTCCCAGTTTAAAAAAAATAGCCACAGAGGGAGGCTGAGACAGGAGAATCGCTTGAGCTTGAAAGGTCAAGGCTGCAGTGAGTTGTGAACATGCCACTGTACTCCAGCCTGGGTGACCGAGCGAGACTCTAACTCAGAAAAAGAAAGAAAGGAAGGGAGGGAGGGACGAAGGGCGGGCCATAGAAAAAAGATAAATGTTTTTCGAAGGAACAAAGGAAGGACCGACCACAGGAAGGAAGGACCGACCACAGGAAGGAAGGTCCAACCACAGGAAGGAAGGACTCACCGAAGGAAGGAAGGAAGGAAGGAAGGAAAGAAGGAAGGAAGGAAGGATAGAAGGAAGGAGCTCCACAGAAAAAAGATAAAGGTTTTTCCCATTTCTAAAAAATACATCCATTTCTTCCAGTTAAATGGACTGAAAAGTGGGAACCAAAAGAGGGGGCTTCTGACCAATAATTTCTTAGTACTTCAATATAAAGTCATTAATGAAACGCTTAAGTATCTTCTCATGGAAGACCTTCTAATGGAAGGTCATGCAGCCATTAAAATTATGTTACTGGCTGGGTGTGGTAGCTCACACCTATAATCTCAACACTGGGAGGCTGAGGTGGGAGCACTGCTTGAGGCCAGGAGTTCAAGACCAGCCTGGGCAACATAGCAAAACTGCTGTCTTTACAAAAGTTAAAAAATTAGCAGGAGATGGTGGCACATGCCTGTAGTCCCAGCTACGTGGAAGACTAAGGTGGGAGTATTGCTTGAGCCCAAGAGTTTGATGATGCTTGAGCCCAAGAACCACGATGCTGTAACTCCAGGAGACCTTGTCTCAAAAAAAAAAAAAAAAAAACATATATATATAGATATATACACCAAAAGAGAGAGAACAAAATGTAAAATGGGCAAACAATAAGTAGAAAACAATGTATAAACAATGTGATCCAGCTGGGCATGGTGGCTTACGCCTGAAATCCCAGCACTTGGGGAGGCCAAGGCTGGTAAATCGCCTGAGTTCAGGAGTTCGAGACCAGCCTGGCCAACATGGTAAAACTCTGGCTCTACAAAAAAATACAAAACTCAGCTGTGTGTAGTGCCATGTGTCTGAAGCCCCAGCTACTCAGGCTGAGGTGGGAGGATTGCTACAGCCTAGGAGGCAGAGATTACAATGAGCCAAGATCACACAACTGCATTCCAGCACGGGCAACGACAGGGTAAGACCCTGTCTCAAAAAAACAAAAACAAAAAAACAGTATGATCTCATTTTTTGTAAAATAATACATTTGCATGAAAAAATATATACGTAAGTGCTAGCTATTACTCTTAAGTGATGGATTATGGAAGATTTTCACTTTCTTTTTATTGTATGTATTTTTGACATTTTCTACAGCAAGCATATATTTTTGTTAAAAAAACAATTTTTAAAAAGGGATGAACACACAGCTAATTATTTTACCCTCCAATCATTTTTTATCCTCTTTCACGGTACTCTTAATACAATTTAATACAATTAATTTATTACATATATTACCTTTTCCTTAAAAAACTTCCAGTTAGACAAGCAGGAGATGAAAATATCTCTTGGATTTCCCTGTATTAGTAATAAGATACTGGTTAAACCAAATCACATGGTATACATAGATACAGCCTCTTTATAGCATGAAACATGATAAATACAACATCTTGTAACAATCCTTCTAACCTCTCCATTTGTCTCCTATCTGTACGCATATTATCTTGGCTTCCAAAAGTCCATTCTGTTTGGTAAATCTCAAAATTTCAGTGGCAAACATGGGAAATAAAAAAGTTTATGCATACTAAGAGAATCCTCAAATAAAGAGAAAAGGCTTGATTTATGGTCAGAACTTTCTTGAACAAACAAAATATTCCCACCCCACCAACTATGCAAGTCCTATTTATTTCTATTCCATTGAAGTAGAAACAAAATAAATTACCAGAAATTAAATGGGTGAAGAAGTATGCTGAGTTTCATCTTAGCAGTAGTTGTACAGTTCTTAATTATTTATGCTCTGCAAATTATGATGCAATTATTTTGTGCAACCATTTTGTACAATCATTTTCCAGAATTAGAAAGCCATACTTTAAAATATTTCTAAAAGATGATGTTTGTAAGAATAGGCAGGAGTTCTATAAGACTGTAGTTCTATGGTTTAGAGAAGAATGGTACAAATTGTTTGGCTAAGAATAACAGGAACACAGACTAATGGTTCCAGTATCGAATGGGACTGGGGAATACTATAGACTGTATTTTCTGGCCAGAGAGTCACAATATACATAAACAGAGGCCTGGAGAAGCCCTGCAGTAAAGAAAGCTGTCCTCATGGAGCTTATATGTTAGTTGTGATGGTTAGTTTTATATGTCAACTTGGCTAGGCCACGGTACCAAGATATTTGATCAAATATTATTCTGGATGTTTCTATGAAAATATTTTTTTAGACAAGATTAACATTTAAAACAGTAAACTGAGTAAAGCACTTGAATGAGTGAATAAAAAGAAAGCACCTTCCATAATGTTAGTGAGCCTCTTTCAGTTAAAGGCCTTAAGAGAAAAGGCTGAGGTCACCCAAAGTAGAGGAAATTCTGCTTTTAGATTGGCTTCAGACTTGAGTTGCAACATCAACTTTTCCCCAAGTCTCCAGCCTGCTGGCCTGCCCTACAGATTTTGAACTTGCCAGCCCCTACGATCTCATGAGACAATTCCTTAAAATAATCTCTCTCTCTCTCCCCTCCACAGATGGATAGATGGACAGACAGACATGATAGAAACAGAGAGAGAGACACAAATACACACATATCCTATTAGTTTGTTTCTCTGGAAAACCCTGACTACAAAATCTCATACTGCTGTGCAGAACCAGTTTGGGAAATGATACTTGAGAGCATTATATAAGCAGACAGACTGTGGGATGTACCTTTTTGTGCTATGCCACCGTTTAGTCTCCACATCAGCAATCCATCTCTTTACAGTCTCTTCATTCAGTGTAGGAATTGTCCTCTTCAGATTAACATAGGAATTCTGTAAACAAACAGAAAAGTAAAATACGATAATTTAGATACATGAGAGATAGGTACCCAACTTTAGGTACACTCTAGAGGGTAAAACTGACTTTTAAATATGGGTAATACAGCCCTGGGACAATCAGAAAGTGATACTCAACCAATAAGTAATCAATCATTTGCCTGGTTGCCACTTTCTTGTCCAAGGGGGCTTAGACTGAGAGTAAATTTCTCTGAGGGCCTCAACACTCAGCACTTTATACAAATACAATCAAATTAAACTGAACATCAGACAGCCTTGAAGGGAAGGGAAGATCCTGAAAGAGCTGTGTGCAGAAGTGTGGGGAACTCGATTTCACTTGGTGAAGTAGGGCAGGGAAGTTAGGGACTTTTTATTTGCAAGCCCATGAACCTTGGGCTCTTTCTTAGTACTGGCCTGCAAAGTCATTTTTAGAATCTGCCACTCTGTTGTTTGCAAGGATACTGACCAAACATCACTGGCAAGTAGCCCCCAAAAGGTAAGTAGAGTCTATGGAAATCACACTGATCAGACATTCACCAGAGAAAATTTTGCTGATTTTTGTGGGAAAATACTGATGTAGTTTAGACAATAAAGGATCAGTAATGTCCAGCTATCCCCCAAAAAGTCAGCCTAGTAAACTGATGATTTTGGAATTCACCAAACTTAGATACGAGAATCCTTAGTTTTCCTCAAAATACCAGGTTATAGAACACCTGGAGATCTATTTTTACCTCTTTCTTTATCCAGAGCAAAATGCTTTGATTCCCTCCAGCAATCATTATTAACTCCTTTTCTGAGGTATGGCTTTCTGAAAGGATGCACAAAAAGTAAGAGTGTTAGAAAGTCATTTAGCACAAACAGGCATGTTCAATTTAAATAACTTCAAATTCTTCTTAAACATAGCTATCTTAATAGACAAAATTAATACATCCTCCACCAATTAAGAAGCTGAAATACATATACTTTGGAGTAAAGTCTAGTTGGCAAACATACGTAATTCACAAGGTGTACATGTGACATCAGTTTAATATACATAATATAAATATTTATATATAAAATGCAAATATTTGATTAGCTAAATGCTATCAGTTTAATTCAAACTCCCATTACGTTTTTTTTTTTTTTTTTGAGATGGAGTCTTGCTGTTGTCCAGGCTGGAGTGCAGTGGTGCGATCTCCGCTCACTGCAAGCTCTGCCGCCTCGCGGGTTCACGCCATTCTCCTGCCTCAGCCTCCCTAGAAGCTGGGACTACAGGCGCCCACCACCGCGCCCGGCTAATTTTTTTTTATTTTTAGTAGAGATGGGGTTTCACCGTGTTCGCCAGGATGGTCTCGATCTCCTGACCTTGTGATCCACCCGCCTCGGCCTCCCAAAGTTCTGGGATTACAGGCGTGAGCCACTGCGCCCGGCCCAACTCCCATTACTAAAAACCATGTTTTCAAGATTTAACCAATGATGCTGGCTATAAAGAATATAAGTACTTTAAGCCCATGTAACTGGTTATAAGGAATCAAAGATAATACATGCTGCTTAAGAAAATAACTCTACTGTTCATTTTCCCACAAGAAATCAGTAAATTTTGTCACTTGAGGTCACCACTAAGCTTTCAGAGACAAGTAACAGAAATGCTCCAAGGCGCTTCTATAGTGGAGTGTTTCAGAGCTCAGACTGAGGTCACAAAGGGCACGGGTTCGACTCCGGACAAACCACTTACTGGCCATAAGTGGCTAACCCTTTTCTCTCCAAGTCTCTTTATCCTCCAATAAAACAGAAGTGACAGAATACACCTCCCAGAACCGTTACAAGGATTGGTGAGATAACACAAGTAAGTGCTGAGCACAGTTCAGTGCCAGGTATATGTTGATTGCTCATTATTCTGAGGGTTTTATATGACTGTGGATCAACTTAACCAGGGCAACCAGCCATTACAGAATTAGTTAAGTCTCTTGCAAACTGGAATGAGAGCTGCATATGCCTCTGAATCCATTGTCTATTTTATTATTTAAATTCACATTAATCCTAATCTGAAGAAGTAATACAGAATAATTATTTTGCCTCAATAAATTAGACTGACTCTTGAATTGTTTACGAGTAAAAAAATGAAACCAATATTTAAAGAAACTCCCTTCACAGTCATATACTGCTTTCTTTGCTGCATTACCCAGTTAGAAAAATCATTTTCTCTAAAAAGATACTGCGCCAACCCTATGTTCCTATAGAATTTACCAAGTTTGAGTTCTTCACTTGAGGATACTTTCATAGGAAGCGGTATCAGCTGGTCAAGTGTTCCACCGTTTCCCAGTTGTCCATCTTTTCCAGAACCAAAGGAAAAGACTTTTCCCAAATCAGAAACATAGGCAAGCGTGTGCCACCTATTAAATAAAAGCACATAAGGTCAATCCTTAATTATCCACAATGATTAGAGTGTTTAACAATACAGTAAATTGCCAAAACTATGTTACCCAGTGAGAGTGAAACTAAACACCTCTTAAAGGATGAAAACCATCTGGAAACCAAGAAATCAACATGTACCTGAAAAGACTGTGGAACCCAAAGGCCACTCAAGACCATGATGTTGTACTTTGGCGAATGGTGTTCCCTTTGTTGAAACAAGCACCTCCCCTTGCCCTCTGCTCATTTTTCACCCTCAGTTTGAGTCACCTTTTGGAAACCATCTGAGTCCCTTCTCTTCCCATCCTGGAAGACTCAGTTGAGTTCCCATTTAATTTCTCAAAGACCTTTACCACACTGATTTCCTACTGATTTGCTTGTTTGTATCTCCACTATACTGTTGTGTAGCAAGGAATCTGCCTTGCCCAGAGAGGTCTGGCTGGTGCCCAGTTCCTGGGAGGTAACCTCTAAACCCACAGAATCTCCCAAGCCCTCAGACCTACAGGAGGGCAGAGCTGGAGATTAAGTTCAACTACCTGGGCAATGATTTAACCAATCATGCCTCAGCAATAAAATCCCAATAGAAACCCTCAATCTAGGCTGGGCCTGTAATCCTAGCACTTTGGGAGGCCAAGGCAGTAGGATACTTTGCGCCCAGAAGTTTTAGACCAGCCTGGCCAATATAAGGAGACCCTATCTCTACAACAAATTTAAAAATTAGTTGGACATGGTGGCATGCACCTGTGGTCCCAGCTACTCAGGAGGCTGAGGCAGGAGGACTGCTTGAGCCTGGGAGGTCAAGGCTGCAGTAAGCCATGATAGCACCACTGCAGTCCAGCCTGGGTGACAGAGTGAGACCTTGTCTCAAAAAAAAAAAAAAAAAACCAAACCAAAAACAACTCTGGACTTGGGTGAACTTCTGTGACTGAATGGCAAATTATGTACATCCTGTACTGTCTCCAAAAAAAAAAAACCAGAAAAAACAAACACAACTCTCAACTTGGGTGAGTGAATTTCTCTGATTGGTTGGCAAATTCTGTACATCCTGTCACATTATCAGGCCAGAAGAGAGAACACTATCCACCTCCTCCAAGGGGAGATGACAGCCACAAGCTCAGCATTTGGAGCCCTCCTAGACCCTGCCCTTACGTTTCTTCCTTTGACTGGTACTAATTTGTATCCTCTTCTTGTAATAAATGTGACTATGAGTATAATAGCTTTCAGTAAGTTTGTGAGTCTTTCCAGTGAATTGTCCTGTTAGTAGGGGCAGATCTCCAACTTGCCTCCTTCTCTTGTAACACATGCTACTCAAAAGGATTGTATGTAATGAAGAATCCAAAGAGGTGATAAGACTGCTTTGGTTAAGAGATACCGAATGAGGTATCAATATTGAAGAGACGTTTGTTTGGTGAACAGACTCATATTCCGATAATTTGGTCTACCTTAATATTACCCATTTATATAATTCTACTCCAAGATTATAAGAAAATCAGACTGAAAGTATGCATGTTAGTAGTTTTTTATAAGAATGGTTTCAGTAAACTAACAAATGAACCCAACATTCAAATACAGTCTGAATTTTGCTCTATGTTTAGTGAGGGAAAAACTCCCCAAAAGAGTAGTGTATACGGGGGAAAATATTTTTTAACCCCATCAACTCCCAATATCCCCCTGGCAAGACATGCACTGATATATCTGATGACCAAAAAATTAAATAGTGGCGTGGTGGCTCACCCCTGTAATCCCAACACCCTGGGAGGTCAAGGCAGGCAGATCACCTGAGGTCAGGAGTTCAAGACCAGCCTGGCCAACACGGTGAAACCCCGTCTCTACTAAAAACACAAAAATTAGCCAATTGTGGCCGGGCACGGTGGCTCACGCCTGTAATCCCAGCACTTTGGGAAGCTGAGGCAGGTGGATCACAAGGTCAGGAGATAGAGACCACCCTGGCTAACACGTTGAAACCCCATCTCTCCTAAAAATACAAAAAAGTAGCCAGGTGTGGTGGCAGGCACCTGTAGTGCCAGCTACTTGGGAGGCTGAGGCAGGAGAATGGCGTGAACCCGGGAGGCGGAGTTTGCAGTGAGCCAAGATAGTGCCACTGCACTCCAGCCTGTGCGATAGAGCGAGACTCCGTCTCAAAAAAAAAAAAAAAAAAATTAGCCGGTTGTGGCAGTGCATGTCTGTAATCCTAGCTATTCCAGAGGCTGAGGTGTGAGAATCACCTGACCCTGGGAGGTGGAGGCTGCAGTGAGCTGAGATTACATCACTGCACTACAGCCTGGGCGACAGAGCAATATTCCGCCTCAAAAAAAAAAAAAAAAACCTTTAAATAAACCAAGGAGTCTGAGCAAGACATTTTACCTTAATCTTCTAAAAAAGAGCTGTGAAAATTAAGCTTCTTAGGAATACTTCACTCAAACCATGACTGACTATGTCTTATACTTTACCGTGATTAGCGCAGGCTACAATGAAAGAACTCTGGTCATTAAAAATTATGTTGGCCGCAAGGCATTGTGAGAGACAGTGATTACATTAATGAATAATCCTTTGTGATTCGTGCTTTACTTTTCCCAAATAAACAATTAATGACTTATTTTTCTTAAAGACAAAAGTGCACCTGAATAGTTACAAAGGTTAAGGAGACAGCAGAAAGTGAACTGTATCTGCTCATTAAAAACAACAACAAAGAAAACAACCATGTATAGTAAAAGGGGTATTACGTTTATCTAAGTAAGTTAAGCATTTTTACTGATTTGAAAATGTTTGATACTTAAATCTCAAAGAAACTGATAGAAATTTTATTAAATTACTATCTAGTTTACTGCATTCATTTTATCAATTTTCACTGATACTTTACAACTTACCTTCCACATGCTATCTGAGTCACTCTATTCCCAACAAGCTCAGCCACCAAACAGGGTCTTAGCTCATTCTGTGTTGAATCATGACCAAGTTGCCCATGTTTTCCAGCACCAAAAGTAAACAGCAGCCCATCCTAAGGAAAGGGAATGGAATATCAGATGCTAGAGAAATAAAATAAAAAAATAGTATTCACTGATGCAAAGTGAATAAGTAATAAAAAGCACTGTCAAAGTAAAGCTTCTAAATATCAGAAGGACAGTCCTACATGTAGGAAGTGATGACCTTTCTTCCCTGGGAAACACTAGCTTCCCATACAAAATGTTCTTCTAAAAATACAGCCAAAAAGAGACAAGAGTACACCCACCTGTGTGAGCAGGGCACTGTGAGAGCCACCACAAGCAAGAAATTCAACTTTCTGATTGTCTAGTGCTTCAATAAGGGCAGGAAAATCTTTACCTATGTAAGGAAAAATATAGCTGAAGTGACCAAAAGGAAATGCTGAGTTTCATACTGCAGTTACCTGGACTGCTGCTTCTCAACCCAGCGACAACAGTTCTCATGATGTTCTGACAAGAAAGGCTCTATGTTGCCATGTTTAGGATCAAGTTCTATGCCTCAGGGTGAAGGTGGGACCAGTGGCCAAAAGGGTCACACTTAGGGGCACCCACCTGTGAAAGGGTCAAACCACGTCCCAAAGCCTGTTCTCAATTCTGACTTCATTCACTTTAATTGCAGCACATTACATATTTCCAATGCCATCTAGAATTACTTTTAATGAACATAGCAATTCCTTTTTCTCTCAAATTATCTACTAGTGTCATCACCTCACACTACCTCTTCTTTTCTTCATGATTATTTTCATGTCAAAGCACTCAGAGATTCAGCCAAAGTAGTTTAATGGCCGCTTGTTCTCTTCTCTCCTTTGAATATTTTTCTAACACTGACTTATTGGCTATTCTGTGTAATGAGCATTGCACTGTGTCAGAGAGAAATGAGTAACCAGTGATCCAGGGAAATGCATACAGTACCACAGCTGGGTAAAGGAACAGAATTTCTTACACCTGAAAACTCTAATGAGTTGTTTGGGATCATGAGAAATTTTACCATCAGCTTTGTTCAATAATGGAAATTACATGTTTCTTCATGTGTGTTTTTGTGTGTTTACAGACATAATTGATACCTTATAGAATAAGATCAGGATATGTGATTTCTTAAATATAATTTTAGTATTCTTTTGTAATAATACACTAACAGACTTTAAGTGCAAAGGCTTTAAAGGTCATCTCATCCAAACTTGTTACTTTACAGAAAAAGAAAATGAGGTTTAGAGAAAAGTTTAGTGACTGGGCAAGGCTTGTAGTTAGTAAACTGCAAAGTGGGATTCAGAATCCAGGTTCTCATCCCTAATTCAATGCCCTTTCCCATTTCACACACAGCCCTGAAACATGTCTCAATCACAGTAACAACTTCCACACTACCCATGCCTCTTGGACTGATTCTGCCCTGAAGACAGCGAGGTAATCAGGAAGAGCACTGCAAATCAAAGTGAAGATTTGAACCATTATTTGACAGGGAGGTCCATTAAATTCATCTAACAAGTATAAGTGTTGGTGACAGGAATCTGAGAATGTGTTCCATACTCTCAGTGTGGCCCAGGCCTAGTTGTCCAAATTCATTTTTTCCCCACGAATAAATGTTGCCAGACATGGTTAAGGCCATGCTGTGGGCTTCTCCCGCAGAAATCTGAGCCAAGGGTACTCCTGCGAGGTGCACCACAATCTGTGGTGTGGTGGTTGAGGGAAATTTCCTTCCAACTCCAAGCTGCCCATGCAGGTTCTGTCCCCAGGCAAAAAGCTCACCACCTTGACATAAACAAAGCAAATGTTGTTTTATTCCGTTTA
Organism: Colobus angolensis palliatus; assembly: GCF_000951035.1. NCBI lineage: Eukaryota > Metazoa > Chordata > Mammalia > Primates > Cercopithecidae > Colobus > Colobus angolensis. The sequence continues at coordinate 133,310 of NW_012113475.1, read as the reverse complement.
AAATGCAGCAGACATTACCCTAAAGCATGATGCAAGCTCTGCATAGTATAATATCACAATATTGTACCTTTGCACTGATGGTACTCTCAGTTACCCTATGTCTGACACAGAAAAACATAGAATCTTCTCTTTAGCAGTGACAGTTACACTTCCTTATCCCTCACCTCAAAGGTGAAGCTATTTGAACATATTAAATAATATCTTCAACATAATAAATTTGATTGTAAATCAAATTCAAGAAATATTTACTTTAAAACACTCAGAGGATGGGCCCATGAAAAACAGAAGCAATCTACCTCTGCGAAAAACCCCAGAGCTACTGTTTTCTCTATCTCCCTTCCTTTCATGTGCCTAAAGATCCCAAATAAATAACTGTAAAATTCACCTGAAATTACAAGATCCCAAATCAGCAACTGTAAAATTAATTTCAAATTACAGTTGCTCAAACGAGTCAGTTTCTTCTTCCATTAACTGAATATATGGAGCACATTTTTTAGGGAGTGTTCTTAGATGTTATCTGATAGAGCTGACAATATCTAACAGAGTGTTAAAAAATACACCAGAGAATTAAGGTTTACTGGCATCTCTTTGCAAGATACTGTGCAGGATCTGGTGGGAAGCAGAGCCTCTCCTTCACACACAATTTTCATGCACCTGTCAACCACCAGGAATATAATGATGAGCATGACCAGCTTATTTTCTTGTTTCCCCAACTTTTATTATTTCTGTACTGTGATTTACTAGTAATAAACTCTGAATATCCCTTGTACATACATGCCTCTAGACCCTGGGCTTCTTAAAGGCAGGGTGTGTGTGTTTCATCTTCATAATCAAAACACAGTAGATAATATGAAATATTTGTTAATGAATTAATGAAGTCAAATGATCAGTTTTTTCCAATACGAGTTCATACTATCAAATCTCAACAGGCTTTGAAATGAAGGTCAATACTCACTAATTATTAACTTCCCTTGAATCCCAGATTCTATTCAGTTTATGAACATGTTTACATCTGTCCTATATATTAACAAAAATTCCCTTGACTCCGAATTCCCTTCTATTACCCTACTGCTATCTTAATTATTCCATTCACAGTACATTTCTTTTTTTTGAGACAGAGTCTCGCTCAGTTACCCAGGCTATAGTGCAGTGGCACGATCATGGCTCACTGCAGCCTCAAACTCCTGGGCTCAAGGGATCCTCTTGCCTCACCCTCCCAAGCAGCTGGGACTACAGGTGCAAGCCACCATGCCCAGCTAATTTTTAAGTTTTTTTGTAAAGATGGGGTCTCCCTATGTTGTCCAGGCTGGTCTCAAACTCCTGGCTACAAGTGATCCTCCTACCTCAGCCTCCCAAAGTGCTGGGATTACAGGCATTAGCCACCAAGCCTGGCCTCATAGTCAAGTTTCTTTAGGAAATAATTTATATTCACTGCTTCTATTTCCCATCATGACAGTGTCTGATAGAAAATGGGAAATACTACAGGGTTAGGGAGAATCCTTGAATTCAAAAGGCAATGTTATGTTAAAACATAACAATATGTTAAAACATATCAGAGGCCTGCAATCTGGCCACAAAAGGAGATTCTGAGCCGGAAGAGTGGAAGTTGGAAGACTGTTAGGAAAAGGGAAGCAGTTTCTGGAAAAGGGTGGCCCCAGGCCTGAACCAGCTATAGAGAAAACAGTTTTGATTATTCAGAAAATTTTCACTGTTTTCTACTTGAAAAATAAAAACATCATATCAAATTTAGGAATAGTAATTACGGAAACCTGAACATTTTACAGATCCAAGAATTCTCTCATTATGTATTTGCTTTAAGAATAGTATTCGGAACTATATCAAATTTAAAACTGTATTTCTGTCCTGTTACAAATGAAATATAGACATTCTACTGGCTCCACATATACACACATGTATTACTTCTACAAAACTATCAATATTACAGAAAAATACCTTTTGAGAGTGCAAGAGAATGATAATCTCCACACGTGATCTGAATTATTTTTTTTTCTTGTAAAATGCTTTCAAACCTGATGAAGGAAAATACATTTTGTGTTAATCGCCATAATGAAAGTTACAACACGGATTTCAGAACCATTAATAGTATTTAATTAGAAATGAAGTTCAAGAAAAAACTTTCAATTGGCCGGGCGCGGTGGCTCAAGCCTGTAATCCCAGCACTTTGGGAGGCCGAGACAGGCGGATCACGAGGTCGGGAGATCGAGACCATCCTGGCTAACACGGTGAAACCCCGTCTCTACTAAAAAATACAAAAACACTAGCCGGGCGAGGTGGCGGGCGCCTGTAGTCCCAGCTACTGGGAGGCTGAGGCAGGAGAATGGCGTAAACCCGGGAGGCGGAGCTTGCAGTGAGCTGAGATCCGGCCACTGCACTCCAGCCCAGGCGACAGAGCGAGACTCTGTCTCAAAAACAAAAAACAAAAAACAAAAAACAAAACAAAACAAAGCAAAAAAAAAAAACTTTCAATTTATTGCATCACATTCAGTACATCTAAAATTATTTTTTAAATACTGTATGTTTTAATTAGTGGTTTAAGAAAAAACATGCATTACATAATTATAATAAAATATTATGCAAACAATAATTTTATGATGCAGGAATAAATGCAAGATGAAAATGAGTTATAATTCATATAATCTACTAGGGAAAAGTCTCAAATCATTTCATGATAAGGTGTATTTTTTCTAGGTTAAAAACTTTTATTTCCAGAAATTGAACTTATAGTACTATTGTGAGGATCAAATGAGTTAATGAATGTGAAAGTCCAATTTAGGGCTAGGCAGACTATTTAATCATTTTCTTTAAATGCCAAAACAACACATGATACCTGCCCTGGGGGACGTAAGGACTTTACTGGTCAGTTCAGAATTTATCATTTACTTAAGATGCTACTATATAAAGCAGGGGACAACAATCAGATATGGTAACATTTTCCTACAAAACTTATTGTCTTTTGATTAAAATTAATTTTAATAAAAGAAAAAAGTTCCCTACCTTAGATGTTTCATGTTGTAGTCATACTCAAATGGTTTTCCATCTGATGAGAGAATCAGCATGTGGTCTGCTCCTTGGTCCACGGAATGTATCTTCATGTTTTTTCTTAATTTAATGCATTCTACAAAGCAAATCCAACCAGGAACTATCATCACGTTGATTATTACCCACTGTATTACTAATTTCATTATAATACACTTAAAACATCTGGGAAACATTTCAACTAGACAAGGTTGATTTACCATGAACTTCTCTTAAGAAAATTCTGGTAGGCAAAGCAAATTAGGAATGACAATTGTCTTGAGGTATATTTTTTTAATCAGAAAAAATACTGATTATACTTTGTTGTAAACGGAACATACCCTTAAAATATCCAATTAAATATCTGCTTTTAGGTTCTTGTTTATTAAGTGAAGACAAACGAAATTTGAAATGCCAAAGACGAAAAAGTCTATAAGAAAATATAACTTTAAGACAACATAACTCATTTCAAGAACAAATAGATCGTGTATTCTGAAACACATTCCTTTCTCCCAAAAAGCAAATAACAGTAATAAACACCTCCCAACAGTTCCCAATAGAAGCCAATGCCTATATTCTTAAAAGGAAAGTTTATGTTTGGGGTACTATTTTTAAAGAGGATGCTGTTGAAAACATTTTTCATTGGCATTAGTGCACATTTGGCCCTTTCTAAAGTTAAGAGATTTTAAACTGTCCGCTAGTTAAAATGTACTCTTATTTAATTTGTTCACAAAAATTAAACTAGGATAGTTTTGGAACCTTGTTTCATCTTCAGTGCTAATGAAATAGAATTTATACATGTGAAAATCTCAAAGCACAAACCATATTACAAATGCTAGGGGAACCAAAACAGTTTGGTAATAAGAAATGGCCCAGCGGACCTATGGTTTCTTTTAAAGAGTCTCAGCATCTCAAATCAGTTGAATAAAAGGAAGTATTAAGAAATGGTATTGGGACATCGGCTAAGCATTTGGAAAAGCAAATAAATCTAGCTCCCCTCCTACCTCAGTACTTAAATTCCAAGCATACGAAAAATTTTAACTTAAAAAAATAAAAACCTTAAAATTACTATAAAGATGAGTACATTTTTAAAAATATTGGGAGTGTGGATAGCTTTCCAACCTAACATAAAATCCATAAGCCTCCTTAACAGAAAAAAAATCGATTGACTATCCCCCAAAAAATGCACAATAAAAAACAACATCCACAAAAGGCAAAGTGAGAAAAATATTACAACATGTACAACGGGCAAAAGGCTATTCTTATTCAATACTCAAATACCTCTTCCATACAAATAAGAAAAAGATTTAACAACTCAATTTTTTAAAAGCCAGGCAAAGACAAACAGGCAGTTTACCGAAAAAGGAATGCAAACGTCCAGTAGTTAAACGCAAAATAAACTCGCAGCAAGATACCAATTTATTCACTCCACAGATGGGCAAAATTTTAAAGAACGTGGGCAATTATTTTCCCCACTTCTATGAGAACGTGGAAGTGCAACTGAAGGCCAAGGTAAAATCCCATCACTGAGAATGGCTCCCAAAGTTGGAGCAGTGACTACTACCTCAAAACGAGTTAGTGGAAGATGTGGCGGGCGGGGAACGGGGGAACAAACTTGAACAGAAACCTATGAGAAAGCCAGACTGGCTATAAAAACGAAGATGCTGCCCCCATGCCCGGCACCGGCCACTTTGCTGACTGGAGGATTCGCTGGCCGCCAGCATCCCGCTCACCCCCTATTCGACACCGACCAGGATAAAAAAGCTCAGGTGCGGCGTCGGCGAAACGACCTGAGCCAGGCGCGCCTCTGCGGCCTTCTGGGCTCTCTTCCCTCAGGCGCGGACCCCCGGCCGCCCGCCCCTCACAGCCCTCACACACCAGCCCCACTCACTCGGCGTCCGGGCGCCGCCGCTCCCCGCGAGCACCTGGTGAACCTGGACGCCGGCCCCGCCGCGCTCCAAGACCGCGAGGCGCCGCGGCGAGCAGCAGATTTGGCGCGTCACCTGGGCCCTCCGGAGCAGCGCGCGGTAGAAGCCTGCGGCGCTGGGGAAGAGCCAGAGCTGCGCGTCCGGAGACTTCGCGGGCTGAGACGCGGCGGTCTGGCCCGCGGTCGAGCGCCCGTCGCGCCGCGACTTCCTCCGCGACCTCCGCTCCATCGTCGCTTTGCGAGGTCCCAGGCCCAGAGGCGAGAGGAGAGAACGCGTTGTCCCAGGACTGAGCGCGCCCACTGCCCCGTGCGTCGCGCGGCAGAACGGGAACCAGCTGCGCGCAGCTGCGTGGCGTCGGGGAACCGCAGCCTCAGCTATTGCGCCCCTGCCCGGACGCCACGCCCCCCACGTGCAGCTTGGGGGCGGGGCCTGCAGCTCGTGTGGGAAACGAAACAGAATGTTTGTTGTTGTTTTTAGGGGGCGGAATCGAAAAGGAAAAGGAAACTAACGTGACTTGGTAGGCGGCCAAAGGCAACAGGTCGTTGGCTGGGGTAAAGGCCGGTGGGCTGGACTGAGAAAGTGTTCCCGGGCGTGCAGCGGCCACCTTAACTCCTGGACGGAATGGCTTTCGAGGAAACGCTGCAGTTCCGCTAGGAGGCACCCTGACACACGCATTTCCAGAGGGCGGGATAAGGGAAGCCAAAGTTTGTTAAGTGTTGTGCGCCGCGGCTGGGCGTGGTGATTCACGCCTGTAATCCCAGCACTTTGGGAGGCCGAGGCGGGCGGATCACTAGGTCAGGAGATCAAGACCATTCTGGCTAACACGGTGAAACCCCGTCTCTACTAAAAATACAAAAAACAAAATTAGCCAGGCGTGGTGGCGGGCGCCTGTAGTCCCAGCTACTGGGGAGGCTGAGGTGGGAGAATGGCTTGAACCGGGAAGGCGGAGCCGAGATTGCGCAAATGCACTCCATCCTGGGTGACAGAGCGAGACTCCCTATGAAAAAGAAAAAAAGAAGGGTTGTGCGGGGGGCTCAAACCGAGATAAAACTGGGCAGAGCTAGGCAGTCAGCCACCCCTCCCCCACCCCTTTCGCGCCTGCTCAGCTATGTACTCCTGGGCGCCTGGCAACAGTGATGTGCTTTAGGCCTTTTCTAGAATGCGTACAAACGGAACCATACCTAAGTGATGTCGAGCTTTTTTAAATTAGCACAATGCTTTGAGCTTCATCCTATTGTGTTTAATTAGTAATTCCTTTGGGTTATTGCTAAATGGTAGTCTATCGTGTGGACACGCCACAGTTTATTTATCCATTCACCAATTGATGGGTCTGTCGGTTGTAGGAAACGGGAGAAAACTTACCCTTTGCACTCTGAAGGGTCACCGAAAATCAACTGACAGGGCTGGGCCTGGGCTCCTGCCTGTAATCCCAGCCCTTTTTTAGGCCAAGGCAGGAGTATCTCTTCGTTGTGTAGTGTATTCAAATCTTTTGACCATTTATTTATTAGCTAGCTTGACTTATTATCTGAGAATTCTTCATATATTATATTTGAGTTCTTTGTGTGTTTCATACCGTGTTCTTTATTAGCTATACGTTTTGAAATGTTTTCTACCTCTCTGTGGCTTGCCTCTTCGTTTTTAGTGTCTTTTGAAGCACTGAAGTTTTAAATTTTGATGTAATTGATCCATTTTTTCTTTTACATAGTTCATACCTTTTTTGTCCGACTTAAGAAATTTTTGCTAAACTCAAGATTGTAAGATTTCCTCATTTGTTACCTTCTAGAAGTTTTATAATTTTTGGTCTTCATTATACTTAAGATGAATTATTCTTTATAGTATTGATAGATGCAGGAGGCAGATAAGGGAGGGTCCCTGGAGAATCTCTGACCTGCCCCACAAGCTTTTGTGCAGCTGAGGAAGCCTGCCCAGGTCTTGTCTGAGCATGCCCACAAGGCACTTGGGGGTCCACCTGCACTGGGAGAGTGGGTTGCAGCCACAGGGAATTCAGCCTTACGCAGCAGGGAAGAGCGAGATGTCTTCAGCTTGTGTGCGTTGACCTATTATTCAGTCTGTGAGCTGGGAGCCTTTTGGCAGGACCCTCCTTGTTTTTTTGCTGAGAGCTTTCTTTTAATAAATGCCACTCTTCACCTTTCAATGTATTCATGTGCCTAATTGTTCCTGGTGGTGAAACAAGAACCTGGATTTTAGCTGAGCTAAGAAGCAAAAATTCCTGCATCAGTAGAAGGTAAGAATAAAGGTTCATTTTTTTTCTTATGGGTTGGATTTCCAGTTGTTCCAGCTTGCCTGTCCCCATGGAATTGCCTTGGCATCCCTGTCAAAACTCAGATGGCTGTGTATCGTAACCTCAGAGTCAGCCCAAACTGGCCATACTCTCTTGATAACAAAATGGCCAGTTACCTTGTAGGTATGACAGAGCCAAAACCTCAAGGCGTGGGTACTGGGCATGTGCCATGGAAAAAACTTTGACCTCTAACAATGAAAAGGGAAAGGTTCCCTTGTCCCCTTCGTAGGGTGTGCGAAGTGGGAGTGGCTCACTTCTTCAGTGCCCCACTGCTCACACCTCTAGGGGAGCATACAGACAGGCAGGTTGTGGGGCTCCGACCCCACACCAGTGTCTAGGGGTGGATGTTTACTGCTCCTGAAGCACCAGTGGGCTGTGCTACTGTGTGCTTTTTTAGTTTTGCTGTCTATAGGCACTTGTGTTAACCAGCTCAATTAGACCCTCCACCTTGTCACAAAGACAGAGGGCTTTCTGTATCCTGGGTACTTGTCTTGGTGTACCAGAAGAATTGGATCACATGTGGGCTTGGAGAATGAGTGCAAGGTTTTATTGAGTGGAAGTATCTCTCAGCAGATGGGGGAGCCAGAAGGGAGTTGGTTTTCCCCTGGAGTTGAGGCGCTCAGCGGCCCTGGCTGTCCTCCGACTGCCCTGGCCAAACTCCGCATTGTTCTCCTGGTCGATGGCCTGCCAGTGCTAGTGCCTTCAGAATGGTTCTTGCCACACAGTACCTACTATAAGTAATTATTCAATGAATTAATGAATCCCTTAACATTCAGATTTTTGAAATAAATTATTCAGCAGTTTGCTAAAATAAAAACTCTAGAGATATTCCTGAATATAAAATATATATCTAGCAAGGTTAGGGATATAGGAAATATTGCTTTACATAATATTGTTTTATTAAAAATATTATTCTTGGCTCACACCTGTAATCCTGGCACTTGGGAGGCAAGGCAGGAGGATTGCTTGAGCCCAGGATTTCAAGACCAGCCTGGGCAACATAGTGAGACCTTGTCTCTTAAAAAACAATTATTCTTGATTCATCACTTTATTATTTATCCAAACATTTTTCAACTAGTTCTCTTTTTTAAATTGTAAATTGGCAATTTATAATTGTATACATTTATGGAGAACAAAGTAATCTTATAATTTATGAATAACAATGTGAAATAATCGAATCAAGCTAGTTCTCACATCCATCACTTCAAATACTTAACAATTTTTGTGGTGAAAACATTTCAAATTTAATCTCTTAGGTATCTTGAAAAGTGCAGTACTGTATTGTTAATTATATCTACCACACTGCTCAATGGAACTCAAAAAAAAAGAAAGAACATATTCATCTTGTTACCAGGTTAAGTGTTCTGATGGTGAGGTGTCCGGGTTCTTGGCACATTGAACAAAGAATTGAACAACACATGAACAAGCAGTGAAGGAGTGAATTTATGAGAGTGGAAGACAGTGAAGGATCAAAGGCAAAAGTACATTCCACAGGGTGGGAGTGGACTCAAGCAAGTGATTCAAGAGCTCTGGTAGCAAAGTCTTCTGGGGTTTAGTACCCTCTAGAGGTTTCTTGTGGGTTATATCCTATGTAAATGAAGGATTGGCTTGTGACCAATTAGAGGCCGAGCTGAATTGGCCCATGGCCAATGCAAGACTGGTGTGGTTTGATGCCTTATGCAAATGAAGGTCCTGGAATGGACCAATCATTGGCCAGAGTGCAGGTTTGGCCTGTGGCCAGAGCCTGATGTGGTTTGGCACCTTATACAAATGAAGGTCCTGGAATGGACCAATCATAGGTCAGTGTGCAGACTCTTCAGCTCCATGGAGTCTGTCCAAGTTATCCTTAGATTCCCTATCTCCAGACCCTGTTCTCCTGCGTCATTTTACCCCTGAGAGACATGATCCCTAGAAATCTTTATGGGAGGCAGAGGGAGTGATGGTCTTTTCTTCTGTAACTGCTTCCTGCTGATTTACACGCTGGTCCTACCTACTGGGGACCACAGAACTCTCTCCCTGCTTTGTCTTGTGGAGACAGGGTAAGCTTTTGATGGCCAGAGGTGGTGCCTTTACCTGGCACTGGCTGGAAACCTTGTCGCACATCATCTGAAGCTAAATGGTTTCTAGGCAAGAGAAAATGAACTTGGTTAAAAGGTTTAGCAAACATGGTGCAAAGACCAGGGCCAGTATAGCCATTAGCAATGGTCTGGCTAGGGGATGGAGCCATGACCCCCAGCCCAGCAACCTTGACCAGGAGCCCCATGATTCCGACAGCTGTTGTAGTATCTTAGCGGCCCAGTCAGCTAGTTTTCAGTTGGCATCCCTTACTATTCCTGATTGGTTGACATAGAAACAGCATGCTTCCTCTAGGCAAAGACATAAGCCTCCTTTCTCAGTAGTTACAAGGTCTAGTCCCCTTCTGTTTTGCAAAGTGAAAACTTTGCCAAAGTGTTTTGCCAGGGAGCCTATATGATTTTGTATGATGACAATACTTTGAGCAATGTCATCCAAGATTTCCATGAAATCATTGGACAAACGCTGGTAGTGGGATAGGGAGGTTGCCAGCCTGTTAACTCCTGTTCCTATTCCTGCTATTACTCCCAGCTCTACTAAAAGGGGTATGATGAGTTGGATGGCTTGCTTGTGTCTGGTGGTTGCAGTCAAAGGTATAGTGAGGATTGGTTATTGGGAGCTATATTAATTTCAGGGACTGAATGAACAAGTGTACAAGTTCCAGTCCAATTGGCAGGTAAACATAAGTAGGAGCTAGTCCTGTACAGGAAAAAGGCTCTCTGTTTTTCAAGACAGAAATTGTTTTCTGTGGTGAACATATGGGTTAATTTGTTATTTTTGCTTTCCCAAGTAGTTAAGGTCCCTGCTAAGGTGGCCCGTGTTAAAGACTGAAAGGGGCCTTGCAAAGTTGGGTTGCCCCAGTGGTTTTATTTTCCTGGTGAAGGTAGCTGCTTTTGGTGTCCACCAATAACCACCCGGGGGTATTTTCATATTGGGGAACCAAAAGACAGCTAGAGGTTTCAGGACTAATGCAGTCTTCCCAAGGAAACGTGTGGACGCAGCTAGTGGGCTTCCCTTAGCAGTATTTAGACTGAATATCTTTTAAGGTGCCCTTAAGTAGGAATGGTTTCCATGAAAACTGTACAGGTTTTCTAAATCACATACTTTGGGTAACTGTGTAATTTACATGATTGTGTGAGGGATTAATCTCCAGGGTGTAATTGCACCGATTACTTTTCAAGGTCCCCAGGACCTGACTGGACTTTTGGCTCCTTTTGACACAGAGTGTACCTGGAATTCTAGCTCTGTGGGTGTTGATATTGGGCCCCAGATGGATTTTTCTGAGGATGTAACCCTAGAGAGGTTGCTCTGATAAGACTGCAGGAGGTTTACTGCTCATCCTGTCATTGTAATCTTTGTCATGTCTGTAATTTGATTGTATAAGTCATCTAAGTTTATTAGTTTGAAGAGAGTTCCTCCTTTGTAGGCAACGTGGTAAGTCATTTTTTCAAGGGCCCAATATCGTGCTGGGACTGGGATAGCAATGTACCTGGAAGAGTATGGGGAAAAGCAAAGCCAACAATATTTTTGCTAAGGCTAGGCTGGCAGCCAGGCACAGTGGCTCATGCCTCTAATCCCAGCACTTTGGGAGGCCTAGGCAAGTGGATCACTTGAGGTCAGGAGTTCAAGACCAGCCTGGCCAACATGGTGAAACCCTGTCTCTACTAAAAAAAAAATCCGAAAAACAAAAACAGAAAAACAAGACTGGGCTGGTGGTGTTTAACAGCCTTTGTATTAGATTCAAGGTTCTTAGTAAATACTGAGGGTCACCTAATGACCGGTCAGAGGGTAAATTGAGGCCCTGCTGTAGAATTAAGCCAATTCCCAATATGCATGATCCCAGTGTGTGTGTCCTGTAGCAAATCATTGTGGGTATGAATGTACCTTTTTGTTATTTTGCCTCCTTTAAGTCCTACAGGATAGGATTCTACTAGGGCAGAGGAGATGATCCCACCGCTTGGGAAAAGGCAGTTTAATAATGTAAGAATAACTAGTATTACCCCAACTACCACGACCACACAGAAAAGACACCAAGGAAAGTTAATAGGCATTTACTTATCTTTTGGCCATTCTTTTAAACAAGCACTTCCGGTCTTCCACAGGTTCACAGGTACAGTGGCTGGTAGGAGTTCCAGGTTCGGGGTCCGGAAACTTCTGGTATGGCAGGCTTGACACTGGAAAGATGTATCCAATTATCTAACCCTAGTACTTTGACCACAGAAGGTGTGGCCAGCGCCACTGAAAATGGTTCCTTCCATTTGGGTTGTAGCTGTTGAGCAGATGATCCCTCTTTCCGTGTTTTTACCAGTACCTTACCTCCTGGCCTAATTTTGGGTTGCTGGTTAGTTCCCAGTACAGGGAACCACTGGGTTCCAAACTTTTGTAAATCCTACTGAAATTGTCCCAGGTTAATTAGGTATTTTACTAAACTGGTTGTTTTTGGATCAGTGATTAGATCATTAGTTAAAAATGGCCTTGCATATAATATTTCATATGGGCTCATATTAATTTTTGCTTGAGGGGAATTACGGATCCTTAAGAGGGCTGTGGGGAGCAAGTTGACTCAAGTCTCTGACATTTCCTGAAACAGTTTAATGACCATTTTAGAGTTTGATTAGCCTTTTCCACTTTCCTGGAGGATTGAGGCCTCCATGCTGAATGTAAATTTGATCCTGAGGGCCTTAGCAACCCCTTGAGTTATTTTGGAGACAAAAGATAAGCTGTTATTTTGAAGGCTCTGGGGTAGCCCAAACCAAGGGATTATTTCTCTTTCTTTATTTTATTTTATTTTTTGAGACAGCCTTACTCTGCTGCCCAGACTGGAGTGTAATGTGCGGTCTTGGCTCACTGCAGCCTTTACCTCCTTGTTTCAAGGGATTCCTGTGCCTCAGCCTCCTGAATATCTGGGATTACAGGCATGCACCATCATGCCCAGATGATTTTTTTTTTTTTTTTTTTTTTGTAGAGACAGGGTTTCACCATGTTGCCCAGGCTGGGCTCAAACTTCTGGCCTCAGTGATCTGCCTGCCTCAGCTTCCCAAAGTACTGGGATTGCAGGTGTGAGACATCGTCCCCGGCCAGATTATTTCTTTTAAGAGAATTTTCACTATTTCATTGGCCTTTTCTGTTCTGGTAGGGTAAGCTTCAACCCAGCTAATAAAAGTTTCTATCAGTACTAGTAAAAACTTGAATCCTTTACAGGCTGGCATATGGTTAAAGTCCAATTGACAGTCTTCCCCTGGGTAAGTTCCCCCTCTTTGGATTGGCTCTATTAAAGGAGACACGTTGTTTCCTGGGTTATTTAATGCACACAGTGAGCAGGCTTGACAGACCTGTTTGACCATGGAAGCTAGGTTGGATGCAGTAAAGAGCTTGTTTACCATGGCCAAAGTTGTGTCTCTTCCCACATGGAAAGAGTTATGCAGGGCTTTTATGATTTTCCATTGGGCTGCTTGGGGAAGATTTATTTTTGATCCCTTATACCACCAAGATACCTGTTTCATTCCTCCCTGTTGTCTTATTAGCTGTTCTTCCTGTGAGGTGTACTCAGGTTCTATTGGGGAGTCATAAAAAAGGAGTAGTGCTAAAACTTGTTGAGATTGTACCTTGAGGGCTGCTGCCTTGGATTCCTTTTTGTTCCCTTGTGCTATAGGGGTTAGATTCTTTTGGTGCCCTTTGCAATGAATAATGGCTATGGCCTCTGGCAAGTGTTGTCTGCAATAGCTGAAGAATCCCATGTTTTATGGGGGAGTGCCTGTTAGTAAATAGTCCCCTTTCCAAATTGTAGCATGAGCATGAACCACAAGAAATGCATACTTAGAATCTGTATAGATGTTAGCTTTCTTTCCTTGTCCCAAGCTTTTTTTTTTTTTTTTTTTTTTGAGACAGAGTTTTGCTCTGTCGCCCAGGCTGGAGTGCAGTGGTGCGATCTCAGCTCACTGAAACCTCTGCCTCCCAGGTTCAAGTAATTCTCCTGTCTCAGCCTCCCAAGTAGCTGGGACTATAGGCACACACCACCACAGGCAGCTAATTTTTGTATTTCTAGTAGAGATGGGGTTTCACCATGTTGGTCAGGCTGGTCTTGAACTCCTGACCTCAGGTGATCCACTCGCCTCAGCCTCCCAAAGTGGTAGGATTACAGGCTTGAGCCACTGCACCGGCCCCTTGTCCCAACCTTAATGCTAGAGTAAGAAAAATGATCTCAGCCTTTATGTCGATGTGCCTGGGGGCAGTAGCTGGACTTCAAAACTGGTATAATTCACTATTGCGTATCCAGCGTGGTCCTCCCCGTTTAGCACAAAGCTGCTGCCGTCTGTAAACCCGTTATCCTCAGGGTCTGGAAGAGGCTGATATAAAAGATAAAAGAGGCTGGCTCACATATCTGTGTACGGTGATCTGCTCACAGGAAAGATTGGTTATGGTGCCCAGAGGTAGCAATGCGGCTGGTGATGTGGTTTGGCTGGGTCCCCACCCATATCTCATCTTGAATTGTAGCTCCCATAATTTCCATGTGTCGTGGGAGGGACCCTGTTCCTGGAACCAAGCTGGGTCTGGCTGTGTTTTCTCAAGGCCCAATAAGGAGAAGCAGACAAACTAGGAAAGAATGGAATTTATTGGTATAACTGGATACAGGGAGAAGGCCAGAGATAATTCCACCAGACCAACCCAAAGTGTTACAATTTTCTTAGTGCATGTATAGGTTGGGGTTAGGTGCCTACGTGCAGTATAGCATTCGTCTAAGTCTATTTGTAACTAATTTTGTTTCAACTAGAAGGTCAGAGGCAAAAAATGCTTGCTAAGTTTGATTAAAAGGGCGCCAGTACCTTCAAGGCCTATCTACTATGGTACCAGAGTGATTATTTCTGTCTTATCTCCTTTGCAGCTTGGTCCGGAGAGCTGCCTTGGACTCTCCAATGAATCTATTCGAACAGCTGCCACTGTTGCCTTGACCTGTCTCAGATTCCGTTGACCCCATATGGGTCCCGGCACTAGGAAGACTATCTCTATTATTTTGAGTTGCTCCAGGTTAGGGAGAAGCCTACTAACCGTATACCATGTGTTTCATTTCTAGCTTTGATGTCTGGGCAACAATTTCCCTAGGCTTAACTATTGGCTAAATGTTAAGGCAGTGCTGTGGAAATCTGTCAGTGTAACTGGAGTGCTATACAGGCCTGTCTGTGTGATTGTCAGGGAGAATTGGGCTGCCACAACCCGGTGGGAGGTAATTGAATCATGAGTGCTGTTCTCATGATAGTGAATAAGTCTCACTAGATCTGATGGTTTTGTAAAGGAGAGTTCCCCAGCACATGCTGTCTTGCCTGCTGCCATGTAAGACATGACTTTGCTTCTCCTTTGCCTTCCACCAGCCATGATTGTGAGGCCTCCCCAGTCATGTTGAACTGTGAGTCAGTTAAACCTCTTTCCTTTATAAATTACCCAGTCTTAGGTATGTCTTTACTAGCAATGTGAGAACAGACTAATAGAACTGGGTTTAAGGTGTTACAGGTCTTAATTGTGATCTCTGGATTATCTAGGAGTGCCACCTCGTATTTAATCTTTCTCCTGTCATCCAGATATGTCCTTTTATTTCTAGGACTGGTGGGGAGTTGTGGCTGGTCTAGAGTAATTTTCGTTTATTTATTTATTTATTTATTTATTTATTTATTTATTTATTTATTTTTGAGGCGGAGTTTCGGTCTTGTTGACCAGGCTGGAGTGCAATGATGCGATCTCGGCTCACTGTAACCTCCGCCTCCCGGGTTCAAGCAATTCTCCTGCCTCATCCTCAGGAGTAACTGGGATTACAGGCATGTGCCACCACCCCCGGCTAATTTTGTATTTTTAGTAGACACAGGGTTTCTCCATGTTGGTCAGGCTGGTCTCCAACTCCCGACTCAGGTGATCCGCCCACCTCGGCCTCCCAAAGTGCTGGGATTACACGCATGAGCCACCATGCCTGGTCAGCCTAGAGTAATTTTAATAGCTTCTTCAACCAAAATAGCAGTGGCTGCTATTGCCTGCGGGCAGCTGGGCCACCTGGTGGCTACCCTGTCTTATTTCTTTGCTAAGTAAGCAACGACTGGGCGCAGTGGCTTACACCTGTGATTCCAACACTTTGGGAGGCCAAGGTGGGTGGATTGCTTGAGATCAGGAATTCAAGACCACACTGGCCAACATGGTGAAACCTTGTCCCTACTAAAATACAAAAATTAGTTGGGGCATGGTGGTGACAGGCACCTGTAATCCCAGCTACTTGGGAGGCTGAGGCAGGAGAATGACTTGAATCCAGGAGCTGGAGGTGGCAGTGAGCCAAGATTGTGCCAGTGTACTCCAGCCTGGGAGACAGAACAAGAGTCCATCTCAAAAAAAAAGAAAAGTATGCAATGGGCCTAGGCTCTGTTCTCAGCTTCTGAGTAAGCACTCCCACTGCTATACCTTTCTTTTCTTCCACACACAAGAAGGGCTTGGTGAGGTTTGGAATGCTGAGAAGGGCTTGGTGAGCCTGGCTGAGAGCCCGTTTTAACTTGGTGAAAGCCTCCCTCATTTCTAGGGTTCATTCCATGGGCTCATCTTAAGGTCCCCTTGTTGCCTCGTAAAGGGGCTTTGCTATGTGCCTGAAATTTGGGATTTATATTCTACAGAATACAACCATTCCAAGTGAAGCTGCTCCTTGACGTGTGAGGTAATTTGGGTGGCCATGATGTCCAGAGTTACCTGGGGATCCTAAGTGGTAGTGATGTCCCTGGGTCCTGTGAGTCTTCATCTGATCCCTCCTTATGCGCTGCTAGAGTTTTGACTGGTGGAGCCCCTCAGTGGGAGCAGGGGCAGTCAATTATCCAGCGCCAGGGGTCGCGACTGGTGCCCTCACATTGGCAACACAGGCCCTGTGGGGGCTTAGTGGAGTCCTTTTCCTAGTGCCCACTTTTCTTGTACCTGTAACCAGAGCTTTTGTCGGCATTGTCCTTGTGACCCTTTGGGTTTCCTTTGGATGCTTTTTGGGTATTTAGGGCATCACCAATGACAGTTGCCATAATTTCGGCTATTTTTCTTTACTGTATTCCCTTTCCACTTCCTCCAGATCACGATTGTTATATACCGTGGAGGTGGTATCAATAAGCTGATTTTGATTAGTTTGTGGTCCCATGTGTAGCTTCTGGATTTTATGCCTAATGTCCAGGGCAGCTTGACTAATGAAATCCTGTGTCATTAATACTTTGCCTTCAGGAGAGGGAGGGTCTAGGTTGGTGTATTTTTTAAAAGCCTCTTCCAATCTACTATAAAATATAGCTTTCCTCCTTACCCTGTGTAATTTCCCTTAATTTACTGCCTTTATCATTTCCTTTCTCATTCCTCCCAGGTGAGCTTCAAGGAATTTGGCTCAGTTGTTCATTCCCACAGGGGTGTTATAGTTCCAATTATGGTCAGTGATGGGGACTGTATCCGGACCCAGGCAATTGCCATCAGAGTTTCTGGCAAACAGCTTGTCTGATTCCCATTGGGCAGCCTCAGAAATATGTTCTTTCTCCAGAGGAGTGCAACAAGTTGCCAGGATACATTGAACATCTTTCTGTGAGAGATCGAAGGCTAAGGTTAAAGTTTGGAATCTGTCCGCCAATCTCCTGAGGTTCTCAGAATAAATTCCTAACTTATCCTTTCATTGCTGTATATCAGTTATGGAGAAGGGGGCCTCCACTTAGATTAGCCCCTCAGCCCCTGCTACTTCCCTTAGGGGAAATACAGCTGGACAGGGAATTGAATAAGGTGTTGCCCTGGAAGCATGTGGGGAACTTAGTGGAGTTCCCGGCTCCTGTTCCTGGGTTTGATCCCCAGGAGCACTTGGCAAGGGGTTATATGGAATTGGTTGCAGCTCCCCCTGAGAAATGGTGGCCCTTGCAGAAAGGGGTCATCTATGACATCTGGTTCTACTTTAGGAATTTTTTCTTTTTGAGGGCAAAATTTGGAAGCCTTACAAATTGAAGGGTTTTGGTGCAGGGCCATAAAGGCTTAAACATGGTATTTCTGACCATTTACCCGGCCTTTTGCAAAATAAGTCTAATTGCAGGATAGTGTCATGACCGAGACTCCTATTGACTAGCCATTGCTCCTGGCTATCTAGAGGATACTGGGACCAAACAGTATTACAGTAAAAAAAAATTGTTTCCTTCTTATATTGTCAGGGTCAAATTGGTTCCAATTATTGAGGATGCAGCTGAGTGGGGAGTCAGGTGGTATGGATGAAGTATTTCCTATTGTTGTAAGAGAGAAAAAATTCTAAGGAGGATTTAATACTAGACCTCAGAACCTCCACCTAGGGGCTTCCCCTTCAGAGAGGTTGTGGCCTAGGATTGGATCTCCCAAGGAGTCCCCTTTTGGGGTCCAGTCTTAAGAGTGTCAGACATCTCTGACCTTAGGTGGGCACCAGTCCTGCTTTGAATGCTTTCCTTTCATAGACAATGCCTAGTATGATTCCCTTCGTTCTTGGATACAGTTCTTGGCTTTTGGCATCCCTGTAGCTGGCCACAGTAGTTTCTTCCCGGATGGTTTCCTTAACCATTGTAGTAAGTATAATTTGAAGGGCAAGGGATGGCAGACTGCCTAATTTAAACTTGTTAGAGACTAGCCTCTCAATAAGGGAGTATAGTGCTCTCTGACTGTACCAGATAAACCAGGTGCAGAGATTTCCGCAGGGATCCACTGTGCAATTTATACAGTGATCCAAGAGTCTCCACCAGGATTCTTCCCTTAGTACCAGATCTACTAAACTTAATTGATCTAGATCTGGTCCCTTATAAAAGAAGCAGGGCACTTTCCCTATCCAAGTGGTTGGTCCCTAACCTTTCGGCTAATGTTTGCCCTTGGGGCCTCCATAGTCAGTTACCTATTGCCCTGGCCCTTTGAGTTGGGGTACATCTCTAATTGGTCTAAACATGTTATTCCAACATAAGCAGCAAATAAATATAATATTATAGTCGCAAAAACATGCACCTCATGGCAGCATGGATTTATCTTGTGCTCCTATTTGTTGCATTCCCTGACGGGCTGACTCCACAAGAGAATTTTAGCATAAGAAAAGCAGGGTTAAAGCCACCTGAAATGTGTATGTATTCGACCTGGACAAGCTGCCACTGCCAATTGGTCACATGTGGGGCTCAGGAACTATAACCAGGAGATAGAAAACAATCCAACTTCCAGGCCAGACAGCTATCCCCATTCACTCTTTGGCTTTCGGGCAGCACTGGAGAGTGGCCTTGGCCAGTTGCCCTCAATTACCGAGGAGCTACTGGGAAATGGCTGCTGAAGGACTAAAAAGAAAAGGACTCAGGTCCCCACCTGAAGTAGGCGATGATGGTTAGGTCCTTACACACAGAAACCTTTCAGTCTCACCAGACGGTGGCCCTGGCAAGAGACCTTCAGTTGTCTCTGTGCTTAGAATGCTGTCTGCCAAGGGTCCCAAGTTGGAAAAGGGAATGAAAGAGAAGGGGAGAGACAGAGAGAGTCCCGTATGGAGTTTAGTTCCAGCCCGTAGCCACAAATGGAATCTCAATAGAATAAAATAAAATAAATCCCCAAATTTGGGCTTACCTCCTGGCTGGCTCGCCAAAATATGTTACTGGGTTAAGGGTTCTGATAATGAGGTGTACAGGTTCTTGGTGTGTTGAACAAAGAATTGAACGACATGCATGAACAGGTGGTGAAGGAATGGATTTATTGGAGCACAAGGCAGTGAAGGAGCAAAAGTGAAAGTACATTACACAGGGTGGGAGTGGGCTCGAGCAAGTGGCTCAAGAGCCCTAGTAGCAAAATCTTCTGGGGCTTAAGTACCCTGTAGAGGTTTCTTGATGGTTACACCCTATGTAAATGAAAGACTGGCTCACAGCCAATTAGAGGCTGAGGTGAATTGGTTCACAGCCAATCCAAGACTGGTGTGGTTTGACTCCTTATGCAAATGAATGTCCTGGAATGAACCAATCATTGGCTGGAGTGCAGATTTGGCCCGTGGCCAATCAGAGACTGATGTGGTTTGATGCCTTATGCAAATGAAGGTCCTGGAATGGACCAATCATAGGCCAGTGTTCAGACTCTTCAGTGCCAGGGAGTATGTCCAGGTCATCCTTAGATCCCTATCTCTGGACCCTATTCTCCTGCCTCAGTCTTGTGTGAGATTTTGTGCCCTTTGACCATCATCATCATCTCCCCATTCCCCCAACCTCTCCCTCAACTACTTCTAACCACTATTCATTAACCTCTTGTATTATTTAGGTGTAAGGAAGAACAGAAGGATCCAAGCGTGAGAAAGCCCACCCTGAGTCTCTCAGAGGTGATTATGACTATGTGAGCATGGGTGAGACAAATCCTCTATTGTTGTTGATGGCTACTTGAAGTGCTTCCTCCATTCTTTCCATTGTAGAATACTTAGGGAGGTAGAGGATATAATGACACGTTATTGATGTTGGGTGATCTCTTTCACTGAAAGTTTGAGGACAGCGAAATACTATTTCCATTTTCTGTATGCCTCTTGCATGCATCCTATCACGTCCTGTAAGAAACACTAGAAAGGAATAAAATTTGGTTAAGATATTTCATAGAAAGAATAAAACATAATGAAAAGGAAGAAATTAATCACTTCATTCAGTAAGTATTTATCGAAGGCCCTTAGGCAGAGAGAACTGTCCTCGGCCATATTGAGTGTAGAAAAATCATGACATTTGGTCTTTGTCCTCAATGAGTTCATGGTGTAGTTGGGGGAAAATTGTATGCATGAAAAGATAGTAGCAAGAAGGAAGTTTATTCAGCTCATCTAGGAAGAATGAGGTTAGGAGCTTAAAGGGTTCAGCACGGAGACAGACACCAGGCTGGGTGGTCAGAGGGACTTCACAGAGGTCACACCAGGCTATTTCTCAAGACAGGATTTGGGTGAGCTTTCAAGGCAGGGGACAAAACTCAGGAAAAAGCCAGAGGTGGGAAGAAGTGAACTCATGGGATGTAAAGACAGCTGAACCACTGGGCTGAATCAAAAGTTTCCCATTAAGAGAGAAGATTAGAAAGGCAGCTTGGGATTATAGAGAAATAGGTTGGATATGTGGACAAGTTGGAATTGTCCTCCAACATCCTTAGTAGCAACAAAAATATCAAGAAGAAAGATGTGTAACTCAGGAAGAGCTGATGAATGGGATGAGATGGTGAGAGAAGTCATTAAGTCTGCCCTAGAGAAACCTTAGGGTTCCCACCAAGAGAAGTTCTTGTACCATGAGGCCACAGAGCTTAGTGCTCAAGAACCTGGCTTTGGAGTCAGCCTGATGGATTCTATTCTGGTTCCCATACTTACCAGCTGTCTGAACATGGGCAAGCTACTAAATGCTCCAAACCTCGTTTTCCTTGTGTCTGAAATGGGAAAAAACAATAGTACCTACCTCATAGGGTTGCTATTAGGAAAAAGGTAGGTAATAAATACAAAGCAGTCAGCATAGTGCATGGCACAGAATAAGCACACAGTAAATGCTGCTGCTACTGCTACTATTATCATCAGTTGTTGTTGCTATTATTATTTCTAAATGATATATTACTATAAAACAGATTGTTTGCATCATTCAAACATCACAGGACTTAGATAATTAGATGAAGATAGGAACATGAGATCAAAGGCTTAGGAGCCAGCTGAAGTGAGGAAAGAGGGTGCAGAAAAAGTCAGTGTAGAAAAAATAGTAAAATAGCAAATCTTTATTAAAAAAAAAAAAAAAGAAACAGGCTTGAGTAAGAGAAAGAATGCTGGTCTAGAAGGTAGGGAGCCTGGGTTCTCATCCTTGCTCTGCCACTAACACATGTGATCCACCAGCAAGAATGGTGATACAGAGATAGAAAATTATTTTAGGCAGATAGTGAGGGCAAAAGAGTACTCAGTAGAACTTCCCTTCTAACAAAAAGCAGTCCAAGAAATCACTTCTTTTCTAATAAAGAACAGCCTGGAATATTGGGCTACAAACATAGATAAGAAGGCTGGAAGCTAGCACGGGGGAATGCCAGTAGCTCCACCAATAGAAAGGGCAACCTGGGGCCAGGCATGTCCACCACGGGGGTTCCACCTCCCCTCTTTTTTAGCACATGCACAGTAAGAAAGAAATAAGCACCATGGAGTAGCTACCCACCTGTATAATCAAAGATTAGGGTAGGGGCTGCTAGAGATTCGTGCCCTATGTGATGGTACACCTGGTCCTAACTCATTTTTTCATGCCCTGTGTATGTCCTCCTCACTAGCTCATCTATAAAAAATCCTGCATTTCACCACAGATCAGCAACTCATTTTTCTGGGACCCCTCTCTGTAGCAGAGAGCTATTCTCTTTTTTTTTGTCTCTTATTAAGTTTCTGCTCTATACCTCACCCTTTGTGTGTGTCCCTGTCCTTGATCTCCATGGCTGTGAGACAAAGAACCTTGGGTGTCAGCCCAGACGGTAAGGCCACTTCAATGGCTTCATTCTAAACAAGATTGTACCTTTTAAAAAGATATATAATTATGTGTCCATCTATTACCACAGTACTTACAGAGGAATTTTTTCTTTTCATCCAAGGTTAGTTTGTGGAAAGCCTTCCAAAACAACCGTATAGTAGGGTGTGATTTTTGGTATCCTTGCTCATACTTTGAATTCTTGAGAGAAAGAGGGAGAAAAATGATTTGAGTGGGGTGGAATATATAGAAGTTGTTTGGAAAAATTGGGGCACTTTAGGTATCACCTACCTGTTCAAATTGTTTCCAGTCATAATCAGTATTTCCAATGATTGCGGTCATTAGTTCCTCGGGGTAGAAATGTCTAAGTATCTCCTTCTCACAGACTCTATAAAATCCTCTCTGAAATTCCTCATAAACTGCTTTTACAGAGACGTTGAAAATGTAATCAATATACTTAGAAACATAGTCTTTCCTTGAGGGAAGGGGAAAAAAAAAGAAAGAAAAGAAAAGAAGGAAGGAAAGGAAGGAAGAGGCCAATGATTAAAAGATTCTATACTTTGTTCTTTTTACTATTTCTATTGAGAAGGAAAAGTCAATTACTTCTACATAGCACAAGAATGTTGTGTTGTGACCAAAACCTGGTCAGCTAGAAGAAAGAAATTTAGAAAATATAATCAGAAGGTTTAAAACTATTTGGCTCACTTTCCTCACTGCAGTTGGTAGGATTTTTTAAAACATGAATCTGAATATGTCATTCTCTTGCTTAAAGTCTATCAAAGGCTTCCCATTACCCTTGGGGTAAATTCCAAACTTCCTTAGCAGGGATCAACAGGCCTTCCCAACCCTACCTCCTCCCTCAATGATCTGACCTTGCCAGTCTCAGCAAGCAGCCTCTTCCTACTTCCATTTTCTTTCTTTCTCTTTCTTTTTTTCTCTTTCTTTCTCCTTCCTTCCTCCCTCCCTCCCTTCCTTTCTTCCTTCTTTCTCTTGTTCTCTCTCTGTCTTTCCTTCTTTCCTTCTTTCTTTCTTTCTCTCTTTCTCTCTTCCTCTCTCTCTCTCTCTTTCTCTTTCTTAAGAGATGGGGTCTCCCTATGTTGCCCAGGCTGGACTTGGACTCCTGGCCTCAAGTGATCCTCCTGCCACAGCCTCCTGAGTAGGTGAGACTACGAGTGTGCACCATGGTGCCCGGCTCCCGCTTCCATTTTCATCTCTGGCCATACTGACCTTTAGTTCATAGGTCTTGTTGTCTCTCTTTTGTAGTTAGGCCACAGAATGTAGCATTTCTTCTTTACCTGATAACTTCTACCATCCATTAGATTTCAATATAAGTAAGACTTTCTCAGGGTTAATCCTTCTGTTCCTCTGCTTGTCCCCTCTCACAACACATGTCACTTTGTGAAAATTATTCCTGCAAGGTCTGTCTTATACTACAGGATGTAATTTCTACTAAATGATTAATTTCCTGATGGTAGGGTTGCTACTGGGGGCATTTCCATCAGAGACATGATTGTCTCCCACACTTTGGGCAGCCTTTGTGGACTAGCCTACCGAAATCAACTCTTGTCTGCCTTCCCCTGTAACCAGTGGTGTGCTGGTAAATGTCTAACAACCAGCTCTCTGAAAAGGAGGAGGGAAGGGGACACACATTTGCAGCATTGGCCAATTTCTGTGGTGTAAATCACTGCTGATTTTCAGCTACTAATACTTTGATAATAAATTCTTAACATTTTTGAAAATTTAACAGTCAGCTCTCACAAGGTGGTACTAGTGAGCTCCAGCATACCACCTGGAACTCCCTAGTTTCTTAATGGGTTTTAATTTTCTTCAGAGTGTTCATCCTTATCTGACATTATATTACATAATAATTCATTTGTGGCCAGGTACAGTGGCTCACCCTTGTAATCCCAGTACTTTGGGAGGCTGAGATGTGAGGACTGCCTGAGCTCAGGAATTTGAGACCAGCCTGGGCAGCATGGCAAGACTCCATCTCTATTAAAAATAATAATGATTCATTTGTACATTGTCTTTCTGCCCCACTGGAATTTAAGCTCCAGATTTTGTCTGTCTTTTTGACTACTGTATCTCCAGCACCTAGAATAGAGTCTGGTACAAAATAGGGGCTCAAAAATATTTGTTAAATGAATAAATAGTAAAAAGAGCTACAAAGGAAATATTGAACCCTGAATT
>NW_012113475.1:106156-108666 GCF_000951035.1 Colobus angolensis palliatus | reverse complement strand
AAATATCAAAGTAAGTCTGAATAATCAACCACCCATAATATCATTATTGCCAATACATTTTCCCCTGTATAATTGAAAATAACTTGGAGCTAAATGATTTTTTATGTAGTTCAACCTTTTAAATACATGGAAAGCAAAAAAGCCTACCTAGTACGTTATACATTGCTTTCATGCCTAAATTATCGTTTAGTTGTTACATTATTTACACTAGTTAAATAATCACCATAGCTTCACTTTATTTGAGAGTATATAGACATGAGAAGAAGATAAGGGGAAAGTCTTGCAGTACAGAAATAAAATCTCTTTTAAAAAAGGGATCCCACGGGCCAGGCACAATGGCTCATCCCTGTAATCCTAGCACTTCGGGAAGCTGAGACAGGTGGATCACTTGAGGCCAGGAGTTAGAGACCAGCCTGGCCAACATAGCAAAAACCTGTCTCTACAAAGAATGCAAAAATTAGCCAGGCATGGTGTCGCATGCCCATAGTCCCAGCTACTTAGGAGGCTGAGGCAAGAGAATCACTTGAACCCAGGAGGCAGAGGTTGCAGTGAGCCGAGATCATGCCATTGCACTCCAGCCTGGGTGACAGAGTGAGACTCTGCCTCAATAAAGAAAAAGGAATCCCAAATTTAAGATACTATAATAAAGATTATTTTTTAGAAACAGATTAAAGCTAAACTGTAATCTGACTTTCATTAGTACTCACAGAAAAGCGTATGCAGAGCGCATCTCCAATGTCATCAGCATCATCATTTAGAACTTCTTGCAAACTCCTAATGAAGATTTTGGTTTTAAAAATTATATTTATTGATCTTATAAAGTTTTACAAGTAATTTTCAATGGAAAAAATTGTGAACAATATAGAAATGTATAAAATATAATATAAAATTCCTATCCTCCATCTTCTCACTCCCTTTGCCTAGAGTTTACCTCTATTTACAGTTTGATTTGTTGGACCATTGTTACCACATAGACACTGCTACATCTTCATGAAAATTACAAAAATGAGCTGTTTCCTCTAGACAGTGATTCTGAACCAGGGATGACTTTGTACCCTAGGGATCATTCAGCAAAGTCTGGAGACATCTTTTGTTGTCACACTTGGAGGGAAGGTTGCTACTGGCATCCAGTGGGTGTGACCCCAAATGCTGCTAAACAATGCCCAGGACAGTCTCCCACAACAAAGAATTAAACAGGCCAAAAGGTCAGTATTGCCAAGGCTGAGAAACCCTGCTCTAGCATGCATCTAGCTAATATATTCTTCCACTAACAGTATACAAGAAGAGAGAGTCCTTTCCCCCAGTTTTTTGCCAACACTGTAAGAAAAACTTTTCAACAAGTATCAGTCTGTAAGTAGAAAAATAACATCTCATTTTTATTTATTCCCTCAATTACTAGTTAGGGTGAGCATATTTTCAGTTTTTTTATTAGACGTACACACATACACACACACCCTTGTATAGTCATAAATATTTATGTGTGATGATGCATGTATATATTGTGCTCTCTGAAGCAACTGTTTCCACCTGGATAAAGTCAAGAGACCAGGCCAGAACTCTTGTTTCTTCTACTAGTTAATAATTAGAGGAACATTCAGCTTTCCTCCGTTTTGAAGGTTTACTCAGTTATAAATCATGCTGAAATTCAAATTCCTCTCAAGAGCATACATTATTGAAATTGAAGACCGTATCTGTCACTCTGTGTGTAAGAGTATTTATGCCTAAACAACTGAGACTTACTAGATATAGTCCTGAAAAAAGGTTGTATTTACTTACTTCCCCAACCGAGGACTGAGTTCTTTTAAATCTTCCAATGACGGCTTTTGGTCCAGAAGTTTTTTATACAGAGCCAGTGGGAAAGGAAGGTTAGCAACATTTAAATTGAATAAGGAGAGTCCACACAGTATTCCAAAGAGGAAATATCTTTTTTTCTCAAGTTTAGGCTAGAAAAGAAGAAAAAAATCCCTAAGTTATTATAAATAATTAGTAATACAAAGGGATAATTAGATTAGTAAAAAAAAATGTGGTTCCCTTTTCTAAAAGTCAAAAATTAAAAACAAAATGGGCTTCAGGAAAATAAAAACGTGAAGTTCTTCTACAGATTATAACACAACTTAAATTTCTTCCATCATTTTGAATACAAATTGACAGTTCAGAACATTAAATAAATGAATTCGTTGTTACTGACAGCATATCCGGAATGTGAAAAAATATGCTCAGACAGCTTTATATAATAAGGTTTTCACAATTTAATTTTATAGTCTTTCCCTTCAGACTCACGTAGAATAATGACGCTGAGAAAGGAAGGGTGCACTTTATACATTTATTGGTCACCAGGCATAGTAGATGAGCCTCGCATGAGTGGCAGCCCCTTCGGCAATGCAGCCCCACAACTTGGGTGTGCTTAGAGGGATGAGCATATGGGTCAGGGAAGGTGACTGATGCTGGGGACCAAGAAGGCAGGTGGAAGAAAGAAGGGGAAGAAGGAAAGAGGCCTGGTGAAGTTGGCC
>NW_012113475.1:97004-99706 GCF_000951035.1 Colobus angolensis palliatus | reverse complement strand
AGTTCTTTTAAATCTTCCAATGATGGCTTTTGGTCCAGAAGTTTTTTATACAGAGCCAGTGGGAAAGGAAGGTTAGCAACATTTAAATTGAATAAGGAGAGTCCACACAGTATTCCAAAGAGGAAATATCTTTTTTTCTCAAGTTTAGGCTAGAAAAGAAGAAAAAATCCCTAAGGTATTATAAATAATTAGTAATACAAAGGGATAATTAGATTAGTAAAAAAAAATGTGGTTCCCTTTTCTAAAAGTCAAAAATTAAAAACAAAATGGGCTTCAGGAAAATAAAAACGTGAAGTTCTTCTACAGATTATAACACAACTTAAATTTCTTCCATAATTTTGAATACAAATTGACAGTTCAGAACATTAAATAAATGAATTCGTTGTTACTGACAGCATATCCGGAATGTGAAAAAATATGCTCAGACAGCTTTATATAATAAGGTTTTCACAATTTAATTTTATAGTCTTTCCCTTCAGACTCACATAGAATAATGACGCTGAGAAAGGAAGGGTGCACTTTATACATTTATTGGTCACCAGGCATATTAGATGAGCCTCGCATGAGTGGCAGCCCCTTCGGCAATGCAGCCCCACAACTTGGGTGTGCTTAGAGGGATAAGCATATGGGTCAGGGAAGGTGACTGATGCTGGGGACCAAGAAGGCAGGTGGAAGAAAGAAGGGGAAGAAGGAAAGAGGCCTGGTGAAGTTGGCCTGTCTTGTCTGCACTTTGTAGTCCTGGGTGAGAGGAAACACTGGCTCCATCTATCCAGGCTATCATCGCAGCACATTAGATCAACAGCCTAAAAATTTTAGGATTCAATTCCAATGCCAACCTTACTATTAGTGGGTGCATGACTTTAGGCCACTCACATAGTATTCTGTGGTGCAGTCTAGTTGCCATATTTATTTATTTGAGCAATTGTGAGAAAAATTCTAAAATTACATTTAAATTTTGAAAGTAAGTTCTAAGTACAAGTAATTGACAAAGGGCCCCCCCCGAAACCTAATCAGTCTTCTTTCCCATAATTTGTATTATGTCCCTTGGTTATAGTTTATTTCATCTCTTCACTGAGCCATATACAAATCAGGGTTTTTTTTGTCTCTGTTTTTTATCTAGCAGTACAGCATAATGCTTAAGAGTAAGAGCTCTGGAGTCAGGCAATCCTGAACTCATATCCTGGCTCGATCACTTACTAGTTTTCTGTCCTTGGCTGATTTATGTAATCTCTCTAAGCCTCAGTTTCTTCATCTGTACCTCATAAGGTTGGTGTAAGGTTTATTTTCCTCCTCTCTGTCCCCAACTTTTGTCTCTTTGGTTCATTTCATCCCATTCCTTCACCTTCGACCTCAGGCCTTCACCTCTCCATTATACTTTCAAATGCAATTACTTCAGTCCCCTCTTGATTTCTTTCTCTCCTAACCAAGAACCCCTTAAGTTTGTATAGTGCCCTAAAGCTTTCATGGTACTTTCAGATACCTTATTTTGTTTTGTTTTCACAACAGCCTTGCAAAGCAGGCAGAGCAGAAATTATGATGTCCGTTTTCTAGGTGAGGAAACAGAAATCTGAGAGAGGCTAAATGACACACCCACCATCACTGAAGATTAGAACTCTAGGCTTTTGATCCCACATCAGTGCTTCCTTCCCCATCCTGTCATGCTTCTCAAAAACTATTACATATTAAGTCAGCAATCTATAATTTACAGCCAATTGGTAAAGTTTCTGGTGTGTTGATCCTATTGCTATAACTACATCTGTAGAGTTTCAGGAGGAAAGGGATTGTGTCATGTAATAATTTGAATATCCCACAATATTTAATACCATGTAGGAACCTCAAGAAACATGAAATAAATGCTTGCTGATTGACCAATAAAAAATTGTACCATTGACACACCTCAGCCATTCCTATATTTTAGAGGGTCCATTTGTTCTCAAAAAGATACAAAATACCTTTCAGTATTTTCTCACATGTATTCGTCTTTCTCCTCCTCCTGCCTGTCCTTTCTGCCATTTGGAAGAACAATTTGTAAGTTTATGGGAAAGAGGACTAATAAATATGCCTTAGTCCATTTTCTGTTGCTTATAACAGAATATCTGAAACTGGGTAATTTATAAAGAAAAGGAATGTATTTCTTAGAGTTCTGGAGGCTGAGAAGTCCAAGACTGAGTGGTTGTATCTGGTGAGGGCCTTCTTGCTGATGAGAACTCTGCAGAGTCCTGAGGCTGCACAGAGCATCACATGGGGAGGGGGCTGAGTGTGCTAGCTCAGGTCTCTCTTCCCCTCCTTACAAAGCCACCAGTTCTACTCCTCCACTCCCATGATAACCCATTAATCCATTAACTCATTAATCCATGAGTGGATTAATCTATTCATGAAGGCAGAACTCTCATGACCCAAGTGCCTCTAAAAGACCCCTTTTCAAGACTACCACATTGGGGATTAAGTTTTAACATGAATTTCAGGGGGTGGGGGCATTCAAACCATAACACAATAGAAGCTCAACATGTGATTCTTTTTAGAACTGTAATCTGAAAATCCAAAATCTGAAATGCTCTAAAATCAGAAACTTTGAGTGCCAACATGATGCCACAAGTGGGAAATTCCACTCATAAGTATTTAATGCGAACTTTGTTTCACACACAAAATTATTTAAAATAGTGAAATTACAATTTCATACACAGATTAAATGATCTGTGTTA
>NW_012113475.1:80111-91037 GCF_000951035.1 Colobus angolensis palliatus | reverse complement strand
AGGCTCTAGAATTACTAGAATCACATAGCCCTTACCTCCTTGCAATCTGTCTTCCCTCAGTGTGCTGCTGAGCAGTGGAGGCCGTGAATCTATTTATTCTCAGATTGTTGTATGCATCCTTTACACTGCCACATGGACCAAGTGAAGGGGGACTCTAGCTAGAGTTAGCATTTACCAGTTGCATTGACCAGTATCTCAAACCAAATTTTGATGTGCTTCAAACCCTTGGGCCCCTAAATTCCCTGATTATTCTATCTTGTTGTCCATCTCATCATTCAGACTTCACAGCCTTGGCTCCAGTCAACAGGTATTTGTTTTTTCCTGTCTCTACTCTTATTTGGGCTTCTGCAAAACAGTATGCCTGGGCATGAGACCTTTTCAGGAACCAGCAGAGCAGATTGCCCATAGCTCTCAAATGAGAAATTAGCATTAACCAGTCCCTCTTTTTATTTATTTATTTATTTATTTATTTATTGAGATGGAGTCTCACTCAGCTGCCCAGGCTGGAGTGCAATGGCACGATCTCAGCTCACTGCAACCTCCACCTCCCAGGTTCAAGCCATTCTCCTGCCTCAGCCTCCCAAGTAGCTGAGATTACAGGCACCCACCACTGCACCCAGCTAGTTTGTGTATTTTTAGTAGAGATGAGGTTTTGCCATGTTGGGCAGGCTGGTTTCAAACCCCTGACCTCAGGTGGTAATCTGCCCACCTCGGCCCCTCCAAAGTGCTGGGATTACAAGCATGAGCCACCACGCCTGGCCCCAGTCCCTCTTTTTAAAAGCTTTCTCTACCTTTGGACTTTATGGCTATGTACTATCTTGGTTTTCCCCCACGTCTCTAACTACTTTTCTACATCCTTTTTTTGGGTAATTTACTTTTATCTTTTAACGATAAGCACCACTCATTTTTGTTTCTTGGATTTTGGCTCTCTCTCTACTCTCTTTGCCTGGGAAATCTTGTCTACTGCTGCTTCAGTCAACAGACCATCATGTTTAAGGGCCTGCCCCACTTTCCCTTCTGAATATCCCAATAACAAATTAAGCCTACTTCTGATTTTCCTATTTCTGCTCATTTATACTGCCTGTCCATGCCACAGTTAGGACTCACTCGTGGTGGGCCCTGACAACCTTGCCCTTGTTCAGAGTCTGTATTTTTATTTGATCTGGCTTGAAGTTTACTTTTTTTTACCCCTTGGTCATCTCCTATAAGGGGAATACTTTTCTACTGATTTCCTCACAGTTAAGATTTAAAGAAAAATAGGTATGAAGGGAGA
Organism: Colobus angolensis palliatus; assembly: GCF_000951035.1. Classification (NCBI taxonomy): domain Eukaryota; kingdom Metazoa; phylum Chordata; class Mammalia; order Primates; family Cercopithecidae; genus Colobus; species Colobus angolensis. The sequence goes on along the minus strand of NW_012113475.1, from coordinate 89,764 downwards.
CATATAATTAGAAAGCCTGGTTTATACAGTAGTTTTTGTTTTCCATTGGAGTCACATGCTGGGAAAATCCCTTTTTATCTGAGTCCCACTTCCCAGGTTCCAATTTTTTCTCTAATAGCCCAACTCTTCCTCTCACGGCTGACATCAAGAAAATCCACTCTCTTCTGGACAGACTGCAGCTCTTACCTACAGAGCTAGTCATTATTCTATAGCCTCAAGAGGGCAAATAACCTGAGGTACCACATAATAAAAACCCTATAAGCACCCACAAAGGATAAAAGGAAGGATGGCTAGAATTGAAACTCATATAGTGGAAGGTCTTAATTGATGAAACTAGAGCCAACATGTAGGAAAAATATCCCTTCCTCTAGCAGTTTGATTGCATTAGAGCCCCAATTCTTCACCCCTCCATGATCCATGTCTTCTGCATATGACTTTGCAGTTCCTCCCACTGAAGAGGCTGTATTTCCCTAGCCTTTGACTTAGGTTCAGCTTTATGACTGCTTTGACTAAAGCAACGTTTGGTCTTGCTATCTTGCACCTCTAGCACTATTGTGGGAAGAACGTGCTTGCTTGCCCCAGGAGGAGAATGAAAGACATAGGAAGCAGAGCTAAATTGCTCCAGCCAGGCCTAGGTCAGCCAATCCCTAGCCAACTCCCAGACATGTACACAATCTCAGACAAAATTTGCAAAGCCACCCAGATGAGTTCAGCCTAGCCCAGCAGGTCCTCCACTGAACTGCAGATCTGTAAAATAAATTATTGTCATTTTGAGCCATTAAGTTTTGGGATGTTTCATTATGCAGCATTTTTGTAGTCATCAGTAACTAATAGTTAACTCATAGCCCAGTATGCAATTAAGCATCCCATTGCTATTCTCTGAAGGGTAAGAGGCGAATTCTGGAAACCAAAAGATTGATAACCATAGCTGCAAATGCAGGCTCTTTTAAGAGAGCATTTATTACATCATATGAATGCATCCCTCCCACAGAAGTAAAAATGTTCAATGAGACTTGTTACTGTACCACTAATACTTTGCGGAAGTCAGTGGCTTCAGCTTGACTTAATTGACGCAGAGCATCTTTAACCAGGCGACTTCGTCTGACTCTAAGTATAAATCTGGGTGATGGAGGAAATTCATCATTTTTTTGCAGAATTGTTTCATGCCTAAGCATGTATGCTTTCTCTTCTGACATCTGGAAAAATAAATTTTTTAGTTGGCTTCTCCTTTTGCCTCATAGGAATCCCAGGGATTGTTTAATACTTCCAGTAAACATTTTGTGTAGTATATACTTAATCCTGCCATTGCTATAAACACTCACATTGTAATTATTTAAGAAAACGGACAACATATCTGCCTTATGGAAGATGAAGTGATTGTAGGACCAGAGAAACTATGGTTATCTAGGAATTGTGTACAGGAGATTAGTCAGCATGGATGAACACCTAAGTTATTAAAAGCTATCTCAGATTATTTATTATAGTAAACATCATCCTTAAAGGCCATACTGGTATTCAACATGCTGAGACATTCATCCACTATCAGTCTTAAGACACAGAGCATTAGCGTTGTAATCCTCAGTAATATAAAGGCAGTATAAGAGCTCAGGGATAATGTGAGCTGTAGGAAAAAGAAAGAAGACAGACTTCCTCAGAGAAGATCCACTCTTCTTTCCAGTAACTATGATCCATCCATGGGAACTCTCTAAGAATATACCACAGGTGGCCTCATTTTTTATCTAACATTACTCCTGGTCACCCTGAATAGTACTTGTTTTTAGCTTTTATGATCACCCTAAGTACTTCTCTTTAGCTTTTCTGAATTCTCAACATTCTCTCACTACTTTAATCTCTGATCTTGTTTCTGTTGAACTTCTCTAGATTAGAAATCTAGTGTTGGACTTGCTATCCTTGCTTTGACCTTCAACACTCCTCAAGGGCTTCAGTTACATCACAAAGACAATAAATGAGGATTTAGAACTCAAACCAATGTAGCCCTTATAGGGCCTGTCCTGAAATTGTGACAGCAAGACCAGTGGATAATAGCTATCCTATCCCAGGTTCCTAGGCTGGGTGTGTTTGCCCACATTCACTCTCTACAAGCACCTCAGAGAAGTATGCACATGGCCCTGGGGTTGGGAAATCCCTGCCCTGAGTATCTGCCACCATTATATACTAAGAAATTTGTCTGTTATTACTAGATTCTTCTAGTTTTTCTTTAAGATTTTTTTTTAAGCACCAGATTTGTAGGGAAAAGGAACAAGTTCCATCTCTGTTTCTTTCTGGTTGGGTCATCACCTCCTGTGGCCCTGCAGGAGTCTGCAGGTCTGGGACATCCAGCAATACTGACTACTAAGCAACATGTTCCATGGGTCTGAGTTCCATGGGTCTGTGACCAGCAATGCCCTCCACTGACTACAGCAGGGAGAGGTGTCTGTACCTTCTTTTACATAACCAACAGCTGGATGGGAAACCTGCCTCTTAGCTTAATTTCCAGCTTCTCTACTCCGGTTCTCTATATATTGGTTTTACCTTTTCACATGTACACATTTGAAATGGTGATCCAGTTTGGAGCTTGCAGTTTTGACTATATCCATTATCTCTCCTTTGGAGAGCAGGATTGTAAAGTCCGCTTTCCAGCTTCACTCATAACAACTAAAAGTAAGAGTTTTCTTGTCCTCAGACTTTCCTAGTCTTTCATAATGTGCAATCTGCCCGAGTCCATTGTCCACTCAACCCTCGACTACTCACTAGCAGAATAGACAAATGACCAAGAGAGAAACATGGCTATAGGAGAAAACACCATAAAGGGAAGGTCTTGTTTAAGGGAAACTGATGGGAAAGTTAGATTTGGAAAGGAAAGACAGTCTGTTTTCTCCCTTTACCAGGGATGTTAGGAAAATAAAAACAGACAGCTCAGAAATAAAAGAAGAGATGACCTGGTCAAATCTATTTGTAAACATGCTGGTAATAGACACTAATAATAGTAACTAGGCCGGCTGTGGTGGCTCACGCCTGTAATCCCAGCACTTTGGGAGACTGAGGTGGGCAGATCACCTGAGGTCAGGAGTTCGAGACCAGCCTGACCAACATGGTGAAACCCCATCTCTACTAAAAATACAAAAATTATCTGGGTGTGGTGGCAGGTGCCTGTAATCCCAGCTACTTGGAAGACTGAGGCAGCAGAATCACTTGAACCTGGGAGGTGAAGGTTACAGTGAGCAGAGATCGTACCATTGCAATCCAGCCTGGGCAACAGAGGTAGACTCCGTCTCAAGATGATAATAATAATAATAAGCCGGGTGCAGTGACTCACGCCTGTAATCCCAGCACTTTGGGAGACCAAGGCAGGCAGATCACTTGAGGTTGGGAGTTCGAGACCAACCTGACCAACATGGAGAAACCCCATCTCTACTAAAAATACAAAATCAGCCAGGCATGGTGGTGCATGCCTGTAATCCCACCTACTCGGGAGGCTGAGGTAGGAGAATTGCTTGAACCCGGGAGGCAGAGGTTGTGGTGAGCCAAGATTGCACCATTGTACTCCAGCCTGGGCAACAAGAGCAAAACTCTGTCTCAAAATAATAATAATAATAATAGTAACTAGAGGGACAGCCCTTACCTGTGGAATGCTACTAGCAGGATATACCTTGTCTGTCTAGGTTGCTTATTATAAATAAACCTGGAATTTATGGATTTATGGGACATGGCACATTGGAAAATATCATGTAAGCCATGTAATTAGTGGGGTATAAGAAGGGACTGAATAACTGAAATGGCTTCTCTTGTGCATGTTCTATCCCAGACTTCTTATGTTTCATCCAGATGCATCCTTTGAATTAGTAATAAAAGTCAATAATGGGTATAAGTTCTGATTCCTATGAGTCTTTAAAATATAAATATCATAGATAAATAGATATAAACTTTTCACAAGGAATGACCTAGAAAACAAGCCTCAGCAATAAGAAAAAAGTTTGGACAATTTAGCATAATAAGGGGATGATATTATATATCTTTAACTGAGAACTAAGGCTGATGGTGATAAAAGAAACCACATAATATGTAAATCTTATGTGGGACTAACACAACTACCTGAAAAGAAGCAGAAGGGTGAAAGTAAGTAGAAAACAAAATAAACTTATTGATTGATTCATAGACATTATTTAAGAATAAAAGAATATCAGTGGGAGCTTATAAATCAAGCTCCAAGAAGCTTAAGGAGGTATTTTTAATCTAAAGATTAGCACTTAAGAACACAGTATTAAAATTGGATAGAGGAAGAGAGGAAAGAGAGAAGAAAAGAACAGTTTACTGGATAGTGTCAGTGTTGTTCACGGCAGGAAAACAATAGATATTATATAAAGAAAGTGAGGACTAGAACATTAAATAACAATGAGAAATATAAATTAAAATCAAACTGAAATATCATGATTAACTCATCAAAATGAAAAAGATCACAAAGCTTGATAATACTCTGCATTGCTGAGAACAGCATGTGGAAGAGGCATTTGCAATCTCTATAGAGGGTAATTTGGTAACATTTCATAATAAAGGGATAGGAATTAATTATTCTACCTTCCTATGTGAATGGTCTTTAACCATTTTAGAGTAACCAAGTGCCCTGACTGATAAGGAAAAGCTCTTTTTTACCTAATTCCAGGAAATGACTTTGGAACGAATAAGATTAGAAGTATTGCCATACCACAAACCTTAATGAAAATAATGGATGAATTATTAAATAAAAGGTTAATGGGAAACAATGAAAGAATCAAGTGGTTGCCACTTGAACCACTCATGAATCTCACAGTGAACACGAGTAAGACAACCAGAAATAATGCATTGAATTATGGGCAGCTGAAAAGACATTGGAACTGAAATTTGCTGTAAAATACTTCAGCGAAAACAGTAACAACAACAAAAGAAAAAAAGTGATAGATAAAAGTGTGGCAAAATGTTGACAATTGCTGAATCTTGGTGATGGGATTCATTATACCACTATCTCTTTTTTATATATGTTTGAAATTTTTCACACTAAAAAAGAGGACATACATACCCACATCTTTATACATGAATCAGCTTGCAATAATTTTATTTTGGATAGCGAATTAAAGATAAATGGAAAATCACTGAAAATAACAGGACTGGGGGTTTCTGCCGGTATCTAAAAAATAAAGAGAGATAATAGTTTTGATAATTAAAAACAATTTAAAAAAACTTACTTCCTTTACCTTATCGCCTTTTTTTCGGAATCTGGTTTTTGTTGTTCTTTGTTTTTTTGAGACAGAGTCTTGCTCTGTCACCCAGGCTGGACTGCAGGGGCATACATTTGGCTCACTAAAACCTCCTTCTCTGGGCTCAAGTGATCCTCCCACCTCAGCCTCTTGAGTAGCTGGGAGTACAGATACATGCTACCACGTATTTGTATTTTTTCGATAGAGACAGCGTTTCACCATGTTGCCCAAGCTGGTCTCAAACTCCTGGGCTCAAGCAATCTGCTCACCTTGGCCTCCCAAAGTGCTGGGATTACAGGTGTGAGCCACTGCACCTGGCCTCAGAAATCTGTTTGTAAGAATCCAAATTACTTAGAAACAAAATTTCAAAAAGTGCATTTGTTTTATGATTAAAATATATTTAAGTTTTCAATGATCATCAAATTTAGCAAATTTATCATTGTAATTTTAAAAATTTCAAATCTTGATTTATCAAAGGAGTACCTTAACAGATACTACAGTAATGTGTCCTCCTTTAAAATATGAACATTTTCAGAAGTAAAAATGTTATTCTTACCATGTGGTTATCCCGAAAGAGCTGTCTTCCTCTATCTGTATAACAGTTTAATAAGTCAGAGAGTTCATTTATGTTGAAAGTATTTTCTGGTAGTCGACAGTTAGCTTTGTTTACCTTAAAGAGAATATGACCTGTGAATTTCATTTTCTATCAATAAGTGATTTAATCTATGATATATAGATATATATGTATGGCTGTCATACAGATAAGAAGAGAGCTCTCTAAACTGAAAACATTTGTCAGTAATGAAGTAGAGTTCTATAAAGTTTCCATTTTCTGAGCTATAATTTCCTTAATTTTCATGAAGAAATGTCAAAGATAAGACGCTGACAGTGTGGATTAGTAAACTAATTTTTAGGGCATTTACTGGAAACAGTTTCTAGATTTTGAGAATAAAAGCACCATAAAAATCCAAGGTACTTTTAACAAATTCAGCACTTCGTTCATTAATTAATAAATACTAACTTGGCACACATTATTTTGTCAAGCATGGGACAAATCTTTAAATTAAAATGTCCTGTCTTCAATGAATGTGGATCTATTCCCATAAAACTATATTTGCAAAAACAGGAGACTGCCCTTCAGTGTAGATTGACAACCTGTGGTCTAGTAGGTAAAACAACAAGTTACCAGGCATTTAGGATACAGTTTCTGATTGGGGAAAGACTTAAGAGGTTCAAGAAGGCTTCCTAGAGGAAGCATCAATGATCTAAATATGCCTCCATCACACAAAGTTAATACCAATGATAGAAGGTGGGAAATAAGAAATTTAACAACATAAATTAAGGAAATAAAAAACAAATATACAGGAGCAAGATCAACAAATGAAAAGACTGCTTCCTTAAAAAAGAAAAAACAATTTCCCAGTAAGACTTTTCAAAAAACAAACAAACAAACAAACAAAAACACCAGTATCAAGAATGAAAAATGGGGCGAAACTACAGATTGTGAGGAGATTAAAAAGATAAAAATAGGACATTTGAAAACTTAGATAAAGAGACAAATCCTGGGAAATACCCAGCAATACAAGAAAAAAATAGAAAATCTCAATAATCCTGTGGCTGTTAAATAAATTAAACTCATAATTTAAAAAACTTTCGACAAAGAAATTTCCAGACCCAAAAAGGTTTATAGATTAGTTCTACTTATCATTTAAGGAAAATGCTAGGATTACAGAATCTTTTACATAAAATAGAAAAAGAATATTCCCCAAATAATTTCATGAGATTAGCATTACCTGGTCCAGAAACTTCACAGGGGCATTATGAGAAAGTAAAATAACAAACCAGTCTCACTCGTAAATATAGATGCAAATATGATAAGCAAAATATCAGCAAATGGAATCTTTGAAATCTATGACACATTATGAGCAAGCTGTGTTACTTCAAGTAAGTAAGGTTAAAACAGTTGAAAACCCATCTGTGTATTTTGCCATCATATGCAGAAAAAACATTTAATAAAAGTCAATATCCATCCATGATCTAAAAACAAAGCCCTCAGCAAACTAGAAATAGAATGAAGCTTCCTTAACCTTTTAAAAATGTATCTACAAAAATCCCGCAGCAAAACATAAAACTGAATGTGAAGGTTTTCCCTTTGAGATCAGAATAAGATTATAAAACATTATACTGGATGTCCTAGTCAATGAAATAAGTAAAGAGAAATAAACAGGAACAAAACTGTTATTATTTCAAGTTATATGATTCTATACAGAGAAAATCCAAAGGAATCAAGAGATTAGTTTTAATAGGTAAATTTAACAAGATTGTTAAAAACAAGCTTAATGTATAAAAATTACTGCGTTTCTATACATCAATGACAAAGTTAAAAATTTAACTTTTAAGAGGAAAAAGTAAATGAATTTATCATCAAAATAAAAAACATTTGTGCATAAAGACACCATGGTGAAAGTGAAAAAACAACACATGGGAAAATATTAACAAATTGTATATCTGATAAGGGACTTACAACTATATGTAAATAACTCTTATGACTCAATAATAAAAAGACTAATAAACTAATTTAAAAATGGACAAAAGACCTCAATAAACATTTTTCAAAATAAGATACAGAAATGGGCAATAAGCATATGAAAAGCTCAACATCATTAGCCATCAAGGAGATACAAGTCAAAATCACAAGGAGATACCATTTCCCACTCACTAGGATGACTATAATCCAAATGACAGATAATAACAAGTGTTGGCAAGAATGTGGAAAAGTGGTCGGGTGCGGTGGCTTATGCCTGTAATCCTAGCACTTTGAAAGACTGAGGTGGGTGAATTACTTGAGGTCGGGAGTTCGGGACCAGTCTGGCCAACATGGTAAAACCCTGTCTCTACAAAAATACAAAAATTAGCAGGGCATGTAGTGTACATGTACACCTGTAATGCCAGCTACATGGGAGGCTAAGGAAGGAGAATCGCTTGAACCTGGGAGGTGGAGGTGGCAGTGAGCCAAGATCGTGCCACTGCATTCCAGCCTGGGCAACAGAGCAAGAATCTGTCTCAAAAAAAAAAAAAAAAAAAAAGAATGTGGAGAAACTAGAACTGTCATACATTGCTGGTGGTAATACAAAATGGTGCAGCTGCTTTGGAAAACAGTCTGCTGGTTCCTCACAAGATTAAACTAGAGTTGCCATATGACCCAGCAATCCCACTCTTGGGTATATACAGTAAATGAAAACATATGTCTACACAAAAATTTGTACAGACATTTAAATAGTGACATTATTCATAATAGCCAAAGAGGGGAAATAACCCAAATACCCATCAATTGAGGAAGGGATATATAAAATGTGGTATTTCATGCAATGCATTATATTATTCATCAATAAAAAAGAATGAAGTATTCATACATACTCAACATAGATGAACCTCGAAAACATTATGCTAAGTGAAAAAAGCTAGTTGCAATAGACTACATAATGTGTGATTCCATTTACATAAAATGTCCAGAATAGGCAAATCTGTAGAGACAGAAAGTAGATTAGTGATTGCCTAGGGCTGGGGTGAGAGTAAGGGGATGGGAGTTGAGGGGGAATGGGGAGTGACTGCTAATGAGATAGGGCTTCATTTTGGGTGATAATAATGTTGTAAAGTTGATTGTGGTAAAGGTTATACAACTCCATGAATATACTAAAAAGTATTACATTGCACATTTTATTTATTTATTTATTTTTATTTTTAAAAAAATAGAGACAAGGTCTCACTATGTTGCCCAGGCTGGTCTTGAACTCCGTAGCTCAAGCAATCTTTCCATCTCAGCTTCCCAAAGTGCTGGGATTACAGGCATGACATTGTATATTTTAAATGGGAGAATTATATCTCAATAAAGCTGTTTTAAAAAGATACATAATCACATAAAATATCAAGTACTCATGATATATCTAATAAAAGACCGCAAGGCTTCTACATAGAACACGATAACATATTTTTGTAAGAAACTGAAGAAGAACTAAATAGAGAGCTATGTCATGATCAGACTTAGAAGACTCAATAATGTGAAGTTGTCATTCTGTCTCCAATCACTACCAGGTCAAAGACACAATCAAATGGAATTTGTAGAATTGGAACAAAAAGGTAATTGTAAAGTTAATATTTAAGTTCCACAATAATACTGAAGGAGAAGATAAAAGTTGAAACTTACTCTATCACATATCAATATTTATTATAAAGATACAGAAACTTGTACGGTGTTGTACAGGTACAAGGATAGATTAACAGCCAAATGAATACTTGATTTTCAATACAAGGAGTACTAAAAAGCACCAGGGAAAGAGGTGTATTTTATTAAGAAGTAAATTTAACCTAGAAGGAAAACAAAAGTTAGTGTAAGAAACAGTGCCCTAGTCTGACACCCTATAT
>NW_012113475.1:68768-80061 GCF_000951035.1 Colobus angolensis palliatus | reverse complement strand
GAGAGCTATGTCATGATCAGACTTAGAAGACTCAATAATGTGAAGTTGTCATTCTGTCTCCAATCACTACCAGGTCAAAGACACAATCAAATGGAATTTGTAGAATTGGAACAAAAAGGTAATTGTAAAGTTAATACTTAAGTTCAACAATAATACTGAAGGAGAAGATAAAAGTTGAAACTTACTCTATCACATATCAATATTTATTATAAAGATACAGAAACTTGTACGGTGTTGTACAGGTACAAGGATAGATTAACAGCCAAATGAATACTTGATTTTCAATACAGGAGTACTAAAAAGCACCAGGGAAAGAGGTGTATTTTATTAAGAAGTAAATTTAACCTAGAAGGAAAACAAAAGTTAGTGTAAGAAACAGTGCCCTAGTCTGACACCCTATATATAGTAAGAGAGAATGAAAACAAAAAAGAAAAATGCCGAGAGAGAGACAGATAGAGAGAGAGGAGAGGGGAGAGGGGAAAGGGGAGGAGAGGGGAGGGTGAGGGAGAGGCAGAGGCAGAGGCAGAGGGAGAGGGAGAGGGAGAGGATTGATGACAATGTTTGGGTCCTAGGATGTACATCTGAAGTTAGCATGACCTAATATTATGCTTTCTCTATCACAACATTAGTAAAACGTATATCGTCTTCCAGTTGTCCACAAAACTAGAGACCATTCCAGAACTGAGACCAAATATTATGTTTATTAATTGCAGCTTAAGACAGTAAATTACAGTGTAATGGTCTTAATTACTAATTCATTATTAATTAGTTTAATAGCTTTTCTTCCTAGGCACAAGAACATCAAAGCATAAATTCTTCCAGTATCAGCAATGACATCACTTAAGAGTCTCTCAGAATCTTAGGTACCACCCCAGGCCTACTGGATCAGAATCTAAATTTTTTAACAAGATCTCAGGTAACTTGCATGCATATTAAAGTTTGAGAAGTGCTGCCCTAGCTGCCTTAGACATTAGTGCTCATTACTCTGATCTACATCTCCAGAATTTAAGAGATCTTCTGTGAATCACTGATCACTGTGGGAATTCAGATACTCATCTGTAACACGCTTATGTCCATCTTTAGATCTAGTCAAGAGTCCGATTTCTATTTATTGGGACTACCACCCAAAGCAGAATGAGGATGATGTAACCAAGCCCAGTGACTTCTAGATACCACTGACTCTAGGTAACTCTACTAAAACAGACTTTGCATTCTTGGTGACCCTGATGTTGACATGGCCATAGAGAATGTGGACACCAAATCCTAATGGCCTCATATGATATTTCTACAGTGGGATTTAGCAAATATTCTGATATAGACAGACTGAGTTGATATAACAGTATCCATTGGGCCCTTTCTTTGTTCTGGCCATAGTCCTCGGTGAACTTTTCTTCCTTTCTATTTAATTTTTACTAAGTTACAAATAAAACATATATGTTTCATTTATAAATCACATATTTGGGCTGGGCATGGTGGCTCACGCAGGTGGATCACTTGAGGTCAGGAGTTCGAGACAAGCCTGGCCAACATGGTGAAACCCTGTCTCTATTAAAAATACAAAAATTAGCTGAGTGTGGTTTTAGGTGCCTGTAATCCCAGCTATTCGGGAGGCTGAGGCAGGTGAATTGCTTGAACCCAGAGGGAGAGGTTGCAGTGAGCCAAGATCACACCACTGTACTCCAACCTGGGCAACAGAGCTAGACTCTGTCTCAAAGAAAAAAAAAAAAAATCACACATGTGTAGTGTGATAAGTCCCCCACCAAGTTACTTAAGGGTGTTTATCCAGTGCCTTAACCCTGAGGGCCAGGCAATGAGCCAAGGCCATGGTGCCCAGCTAAGGAGCAGGTGTCCCTGAGAACCCAAACATCCTGGAGAGTATCTGAGAACCTGCCAAGATAAACAGTCTCATGGCTCAAACACTGTAGCTCTTTGAGCCAGAAAATTCACTTGAAAGCAGTTTAGAGATGGGAGGCAGCACAGATCTCTAGAGCTGTCCTGTTGCCGTCCAGGAGTCCAGGAGTACCCTGTGTGTAAGTCCTAATAGATACATCTACTCATTAAGCTGGGCTTGTCCTAGTCATTTTTTGGTCTTTTGGCTCGCTCCTAGTTTCAGGGAGGGTTTTTCTATGTGATTCTGGGTTGTTTTTTTTTTTCTTACAACATACATTGACTAAGTGCATAAAGCTTAAATGTGCAACTTGGTGAGCTTTTATACACATACTCACTTGGGTAAGTACTGTCCAGGTGAAGACATGGAACATTTCTAGCAGGTCCCAGGATGCTCCCCCATGCTCCTTCCAAGCCAGTTGCCCTTCCCAAGAGGTAACACCATTCTGCTTTCTGTCATTATAGATTAGCTGTGCTTGTTCTTAAAATTCTTATAAAAGAAGACAGTGTAATTTTTGGTGTGTTTTTTATTCATCACTGTGTTGATGAGATTCATCCATGTTGTTGCATGTTGTTACATGTAGCAGTATCTTCAGTGTACTTTACTTTTGTTTTAAGAAATGTGGTTTTGCTCTGTCACCCAGGCTGGGGTACAGTGGCACAGTCATAGTTCATTGCAGCCTCAAATTCCTGGGCTCAAGCCATCCTCCCACCTCAGTTTCCAGAGTAGCTAGAATTACAAGTGCAGTGTACTTTTTCTTAATGAAAGAAGTCCATTACAAAACATCTTAAGTCCTCCTAAAGTTTCTCAACTTTTAAATCCCTAATTGTTTTGTGCCAAATATTTCCCTTTTCTACATTCTTTTAAAAAACATTTGACTCCTCATAATTTTTATTTGACTTCTTAGAAGTCCAGTTGGTTGAGACTTAAGGGATTTTGATTAAATAAAACAGTACATACATTCCTTTAGAATAACCCTTACCTTATGCAGTTCTTTCAACATTCCTAAAAGAGCTTTAACATTACAGTGATCCTGTTCGGTTTCAGTCCAATGAAGCAGCTGAGAGATGATGGCTGCTTTAAGCATCTGGATCAGTGGGTTCAGAGAAGATTCTTGCAAAAATGCCCAACACTTCTCTGGGGGTGTAAAATTAGCCATTATAAATATGTTTTTCCTACTACCCCCCAAATCCCTGTTTCTAGTGGGTTCTTTAATATTGTAATATAATGTAAAATAATATTTTACATTTCTGATGGCATAATTTATAAATATTTTAAAAAGTATATCCTGCACAACAGTTACTGCTCACAGATGTGGAAATTTTTTCCCTTATTAAGTATTATTAGAATGTAAAAAAGCTCAAATTCAAGATTTGAAGAAACTGGTTAGTGGCTCACATTTATACTTAATTGATTGACTTCACGATTTTCAAACTGACAATTGTATAGGGTATCGGTAAAGTCTGAAAATATACATAGGTGAATACACAAACACAATGGCATCAAAGACATTTTTAATCGGTAAAAAATGAAAAATATTATCTATGTTTTTAGATTTTATGAACACCTGGTACATGGCCATGTACTTTTTAAAATAGCCAATAATTATATTTTAATATTACTGGATTGCAACATGGATTTGGAATGTGGAACCTTTAAATTCTCAGAACAACTCTCAGAAAACAAATCCATTTGATGTTAAAATACACTATCAAGCAAATGTAATTAAAACAGTATTACCCAGATATATGAAAAGCAAACACGTAGAGATTCCATAAGTAGACTCAAATACACACGAAACTTTAATATATAATACATGTGGCATTGCATATTAGTGGGAATGAAAAAGATTCAATAAATATGTGGGGAAAACTGGAAACTGATTTAGAAAAAATAATGTTTAATCAAGATAAACTTCATATGGATCAAATATTTAAACATAAAAATGAAATAATAAAAATTATAGTAGGAGGATGGGAATTATTTTAGTTATAAATTATTTTTGAAGTATGACCCCAAATCCAGAAACCATAGAAGAAAATATTAATATAGTAGGCTACATTAAAATTGTTTAAAATAATTCTGCATAGCAAAAATACCACAAAGTAAAAAACATTTTTTAATAGCCTAAATACTTGCAATTCATATTATTGATAAAGGATTAATTGCCTTCATAATTTAAAAGCTCCTAAAATAAAACAGAAAAATACTAACAACCAATGGGAAAAGCGCAAAGAAGGAAGAACAATAGCAAAACCACTCTCACAGAGTTAATGGGAATTATAAGCCAGGCTTTATGCAGAATTATGGTTATTGACAAGGTCAATTGACTGGAGTGTGCTGGTGCACTTCAGCCCACTTCCCTGAGCTGATTAACTAACCCAGAGTCACACAGCACACTGAGCACCTGCTCTCCCATTGTTCCTACAGATAAAATCTCTGACACTGGACCTTTTTACCCAATAATTATTTAAGGCATTTTTCAGATCCTGAATTCCAGCAGAATAACTGACATCAACTGGTCTGAAGACCCCCATTAAGGAACCGACTCAGTGCTGGAATGCAGTTTCTTCATCTCCCTATCCCTGACTTCACCTCCCACTTCTCAACCAATCAGTGATCACCACACTTTAGGCCATCACCTGTGTCCAGACCCCTTAAAAACCCTGTCCACAAACCTCTTGATAAGGCATATTTGAGGTTTCCTTTTATCTCCTCATTTGGTTGCCCTACAAGTATTAAACTCTTTCTCTGCAGCAACTCCTACTGTTGCAGTGTATTGGTCTATTACTGTGCAACAGGAAATCAAACCTGATTGTCCTATAATAAGAGTTCACAGAATATGATATACAAAGTGATCTGTGATATACAAAAAAACAGCACAACCTCACTCTTAATAAGAAAAATTCAACTTAAAATTAAAAGGTTTTTTTTCCTCAGAATGGCAAAGATCAAAGTTAGATAACATAGTTAGAAAGTATGTGGACCGATATTCTCATATTCACTGACGAAATGTAAATGATATATCCTTTGTCAGTGCTGACAGGTTTCCCAACTCTAGAGGTGCAATTTATACAGACATCAGTGTGAATGACAACCACTTCAAGTTGGGTGACATGATGACCCTGACTCTGTGGAGGGTCATTTGGCAAATATCTCAAAATAAAAATATACATACAATTTGACTCAGTGATTTTGCTTTCTGGAATTTTTCCTGCATGTGTGAATTTATATATGTACAGTGAAATGCTTCACAATAGAACATTCTTCAGCCATTAAATAGAATGAGGCAGTTCTATAGATTCTCTAACGGAATAATCTCCATGATATCATGTTTAGTGGGAGAAAGCATGTTGTGAAAGAGGAACTTTAATAGTTTGCTACCATTAAAAACAGAAATAATACATTTGTATGTTTCTATGTATACAAGATCTTTCAAAGGTTATACAAGAAACTAGAACCTGTAGCCACTTCTGGGAGGGGAACTGGGTGGCTTATCTTTCATTGTACATATTCTCTGTACCTTTTTATTTTTCTTTCAGATAGGGTCTTGCTCTGTCACCCAGGCTGGCGTGCAGTGGTATGCTGATAGTTTACTGTAGCTGTCAGAGGCATTTGAACCAGAGCAACTCCATCTTGAATAGGGGCTGGGTAAAATAAGGCTGAGACCTACTGGGCTACATTCCTAGACAGTTAGGCATTGTAGATGACAGAATGAGATCAGAGGTCAGCACAAGATACAGGTCATAAAAGACCTTGATGATATAACAGCTTGCAGTACAGAAGCCGGCTAGAATCCACCAAAACCAAGATGGACGAGAGTGACCTCTGGTCGTCCTCACTGCTATACTTTCACCAGCACCATGACAGTTTACAAATGCCATGGCAATGTCAGGAAGTTACCCTATATGATCTGAAAAGGGGAGGTATGAATAATCTACCCCTTGTTCAGCATATAATCAAGAAATAACCATAAAAATGGGCAACCAGCAGCCCACGGGGCTGCTCTGCCTATGGAGTAGCCATTCTTTTATTCTACTTTCATAATAAATTTACTTTCACTTTACTCTATAGATGCTCCCTGAATTATTTCTTGTGTGAGATCTAAGAACCCTTGTTTGGGGTCTGGATTGGGACCCCTTTCCAGTAATACAGCCTTAAACTCCTGGGCTCAAGTGATCCTCCCGCCTCAGCCTCCAAGTGGCTGGGACCACAGGTGTGTGCCACCATGCATGACTGATTTAAAAAAAAAAAAAAATCTGGTAGAGACGGGATCTCACTATGTTGCCCAGGCTGTCCTCAACCTCCTGGGCTCAAAAGATCCTCTCACCTTGGTCTCCCAAAATGCTAGGATTAAGGTGTAAGCCACAATGCCTGGCCCTCTGTACCTCTTAAGTGAAGGAGCCCAGGGAAATTTGCCCCAAAATATGGCACCCTGGTATGCTGATTATTTTAAGTTAAAGGCCCCTGAAGGTCAGCAGATGCTGGAAGAGGCTTTTCTCTGACACTCCCTTATCTACGTTAAGACTGGACCCACTACAGAGGAGAGAATTGCCTTTCGTGCCATCTCTGAAATTTCATTATCTGTCACAGAGAAGACGACTGAGGAATGTAACCACACCTAGATGTACTTCTTCAAAAGATAATGCCTGCCTCTCAGGCTCATTCCAGTTCCAAGGAGAATCATTTACAAGTTAATTTCTGTTTCCTGGGTCCACTCATTCTCCCAAACAGTGATTTACTACTTCTCAAAAGAATTGTCTACATTCCCTACCTCCCCTCTCCTCTATGTAGAAGGGTATATAAACATCTGTACCCCCGTTGGGTTATTGGGTAATCACTGAACTTTCAATATTCGCTAAAAACTATAAAAGGACATAACAGTACTGAATAAAGTAAATAATAACACAAAGTTTTTGTTTTTCATCATCTCTGGTCAAAATGTCTAAAGTCTCAAAATAACATGAGCAAAAAATTTTAAAGTATGGATTTATCTTGATTGAATACTTTATAACTACCAAACTCTGATGTCAAAGCCACATCCAAGTCTAAAAACTACACCTGCTTTGTATGATAAAAGTAATAGTTATAATAGCTTTAGATTATTAATCTTTTCAATAATTCACATACCATGTTCTCAAATACTTGTCTATTTTGAAATCTTCTATCCAAAATTTGCTACAATGTCTACTTCAGAAAGTAACTCTATATTGAGAGTACAGATAAAGTGACATAAAACTTACTTAGGACTTTTAAAGATTGTTTACTCATTTCACACACAGCCTTTGCAAATGGAACCACCAGGTTCTTCCAGTTCTTAGAATCATGCATCACAGGACATTCTGGGAGCAGGAGGAAAACTGATAAAGCTTCTTGGTGTGGAGAACGGCATGGAAGAGCTCTGAGCAGATCATCCTCGAGACATGTAGTTATCTATGGTCGAAATAGGATCAGGGAACAACAGACCCAGGATATATTAGATACAGAGGATTGTGAGAAGCAAGCTATTAAATTAAGGGTCTCACTCCACCATGTTCCAATTAGAATAATCACTTAGCCATTCTGAAACCTATTGATGAGATTCCATCAATCCTTCCATCCCAAATGCCCCTGATATAGTACATGAGAGCCATCCTCCTCATTTTATATCAGGCTCCCTGAAGAAAATAAAGTGAAATCCCATGAGCATGGATATACTGAGTGAATTATGGATTCAAAACGAACACAAAGTCCTTCAAAAGCAATGTAGTGTGCAGGTCACACTAGTATTCCTCCTTCTAGAAGGAAGAGCTGTCCCCGCCCCCTCACACAATATCCATTTCTTTCTTTCTTTCTGTTTTTTCATATCAGTAGAAAAATGTACAGTGAAAAATAGCTCTAAATTTTTATATTATTTATTTCATCCAGAGGTGAAGTTTTACCTGAGTGTAATGGCTTAATCATAGCTCACTGCAGCCTCAATCTCCTGGGCAATCCTCCCACCTCAGACTCGTGAGTGGAATGCACTGCCACAGCCAGCTCATTTTAGAAAATTACTTGTAGAGATGGAGTCTCACTATGTTGCCCCGGCCAGTTTCAAACTCTTGGGCTCAGGTGATACTCCCACCTTTGCCTCCCAAAGTGCTAGGATTACAGGCATGAGCCAATGTACCTGGCCCAGAAGTAAACTTTTAAAATAGGATGTATATAAAAATATATTAGTGGGAATAAACTTGTATGGTATCCTTTATATTTGTTTGAACATTCATTGAGTACTTACAATGTGTCAGGTGATCTCATGTAAATCATTTTATTTAATCTTACTGATAATCTTGTAAGGTAATTTTTGCTTTATTTGTTTTTTACCTTGTTTTTACAGATGAGCAAGGAGAGACTCAGAGGAAGTTAGAGGAAAGAGGTTACTCGATTAGAAAGTGACCATGGCACTACCATAGTAGTAAAATCTACCATGACAGAGAAAATGCCATATGTTCACCTTGCCAGTCGTTTTCCTTTTTCCTCCTGGGTTTATAGGAAGATGGCAGCCCCCGGCTCCTCTGCAGTTAGGCAGGGCCATGTGACTGAGTCCTAGCTCACCTATGTGGGAGAAAGTGGTGTGTGACACATTAAGGCCAGGCCACTGAAATCTCTCATGGGAACTTCCATACTCACTTCCCTCATCTGCTAGCCAAACCAAAAGACTGAATGGAGGATTCTACAGCCCCAGGGCCTAAAGATGCTGGAAAGAAGCCTGAGTCAGCCCTGAATGAATGGCCTAGAGATGCTAGAAAGAAGCCTGAGTCAGCCCTGAATGAACCTGTGCAAAGATGCCTCTGACCTCCAACCCTCGTTGGACTAGGATGTTGGAAAATATTTTATTGTGTTAAGCCACTGAAATTTCAAAGTTGTTATAGCAGCTAGCCATATTTCCTCTACCTGATAGATCTATATTCTGTAATTACAGTGTTTGCCTCTCATGTCATAAGGGTAAATAAGTGATATATACAACAATAAACTGTGATGTACTATATATTGTTTTCATTACATTAAAATTCTTAAAATTTGCTTTTTCACATGTCTAGCAGAATATGATTTTTGTGGAATGTTATGCTAGAAAATAGCATCGCAATGCAAATAACTCCAAGAAAAATAGGGTCCAAAGAGATTTCTTTTAGTGTATGACATCACAGAATCTTTGATTTCCTAATGTGCATATCGTGACTCCATAATAGTAGAGAGTGTTCCCAAAGTTTTTTCATTAAGAACCCTTTTTATGGTTTTTTTTATGAAACTAATGTCCCTGGGAACTCACATGGGGAACAGCACCCCAAATTATCTCCCATATCACCTAAAAATTCGTTTAAAAATATACTTCATATTTGCTATTATCACTTCATCTTGAAAATGAAAATAGTATATCTACTACACATTAAGGAACACTTTCCCCCTTTCCCTTCCAAGTATAAGGACCCACTCAGACCCATCAAAATGGTATAAAGATTATTTTACTAACTGAAGACATTTGAGACGCCTTTTTGGAGCTTCTTTTATCTAACTAATGCAGAGCTCTTCTAGAATGAAGCTCTACATCCCCCACTGAGGAGATACACTGCTAAAAAGGAGACCAATCATTCAGACCCTTGCATGTGGGGGAGAAATTGCATAAACAAACATTCTCACAAACTGTCATACCTTCCATCTGTCTCCATAAAATCCCATTTGTTCTTTCCATAGGAGCCCTTTCTCCATTCTCCCTTTCCTCCACTAAGTTGCTTTATAAATTCTTATCCCAAGCTGTTCAGGGAGCCTCTTCATCTGAATGCTCCACATGCAAGCATAAAAAACCTGTATTTTTCCTCCTGTGCTATAGGCTAAATGCATTCCCCAAAATTCATATATTAAAATCGTAACCCCCAATATGACAGTAGTAAGAGGTGGGGCCTTTGGTAGGCAATTAGGTCACAAGATTGGAGCTCTCATGAATGGGATTAGTGCCCTTAAAAAGAGACCCCAGAGAGATTCCTTGCCCTTTTTGCTGTGAAAGGAAAATAAATCTTGGGTCTCAAAATCACCAAGCTAAAGGGAAAAGTCAAGCTGGGAACTGCTTAGTGCAAACCTGCCTCCCATTCTATTCAAAGTCACCCTTCTGTTCACTGAGATAGATGCATATCTGATGCCTTTTTTGGAGAGGCTAATCAGAAACTCAAAAGCATGCAACCATTTTTCTTCTATCTACCTAAGACCTGGAAGGCCCTTCCCTGCTTTGAGTTGTCCTGCTTTCCAGACCAAACCAATGTTCATCTTATATATGTGGATTGATGTGTCGTGTCTCCTGAAAATGTATAAAACCAAACTGTGCTCCAACCACCTTGGGCACATGTCATCGGGACCTTCTGAGGTTGTGTCACGGGCATGTGTCCTCAACCTTGGCAAAATAAACTTTCTAAATTAACTAAGACGTGTCTTAGATATTTGGGGTTCATGCTGCCATGTGAGGACACTGAAAATATGGTCATCTATGAACGAAGAAGTGGGCCCCCACCAGACACCAAACCTGATGGTGCCTTGATCTTGGACTTCCCAGCCTCCAGAACTGTGAGAAATAAATGTCTGTTGTTTAAGTTACAGCATCCTGAGCACTAAGAGATTCTGTTAATTATTAGTTTTCAGTGACCCCTTCCACCAATTCAAACCTGAGTCAGTAGAGGAAAAGAAAGTTTTCTTCCCAATACAACCCAGAATCACACAATATTAAACTGGAATAGATTTTAAAGATGAATTCAACAGGTAAAGAAAATGTGATCAAGAAGGGATGAAGCAGTATTTGAGATTCATCTCGAATAGATGTGAGTTTCATCTCAGAATAGAGGAGCAGCTTTTTAGTTTATCAGTCCAGGATAAAGTTATCCTGCTTCCCAAACCAATACTCTTTTCCTGTATCATGCTAGAGATTATCCACCTCTCAAGCATTGCTCTGATTATATTGAAAATAAAAATATTGCATCTATTGTACATTTAAGGACTCAATAAGAAAATAAATGTCAGCACCTAATAAAGTACCTGGAATACAATAATTTCATAATGAACACCAGCCCCCTCTTCCAGCCCCAATCATAAACCCACCTTTGCAAAAGTATGACAGTAAGAGAAATCTGACATGGTTGACTCTATCTTGCTTTCAGCCTCACAGGTTGGCTGTCTTTTCTCATTCTTGGGCATGAGCCAAGCTAACTTTGGGAGAAATTTAGTTTATAGTTTAAATGATAATAGTCTGTCCCAAAAACTGAATTGTTTTTGTAAAACTAACGAAAGTCTGCCAAGTTAGGAGGATGAGAGGGGCTTGAATTCTAAATAATTATCAGCCATTAATCTAGAGGTCATAAGATTTGCAACTTCCTCAATTACTCTTGCAAATAACATCATTAT
>NW_012113475.1:64808-68718 GCF_000951035.1 Colobus angolensis palliatus | reverse complement strand
CACCAAGCTAAAGGGAAAAGTCAAGCTGGCAACTGCTTAGTGCAAACCTGCCTCCCATTCTATTCAAAGTCACCCTTCTGTTCACTGAGATAGATGCATATCTGATGCCTTTTTTGGAGAGGCTAATCAGAAACTCAAAAGCATGCAACCATTTTTCTTCTATCTACCTAAGACCTGGAAGGCCCTTCCCTGCTTTGAGTTGTCCTGCTTTCCAGACCAAACCAATGTTCATCTTATATATGTGGATTGATGTGTCGTGTCTCCTGAAAATGTATAAAACCAAACTGTGCTCCAACCACCTTGGGCACATGTCATCGGGACCTTCTGAGGTTGTGTCACGGGCATGTGTCCTCAACCTTGGCAAAATAAACTTTCTAAATTAACTAAGACGTGTCTTAGATATTTGGGGTTCATGCTGCCATGTGAGGACACTGAAAATATGGTCATCTATGAACGAAGAAGTGGGCCCCCACCAGACACCAAACCTGATGGTGCCTTGATCTTGGACTTCCCAGCCTCCAGAACTGTGAGAAATAAATGTCTGTTGTTTAAGTTACAGCATCCTGAGCACTAAGAGATTCTGTTAATTATTAGTTTTCAGTGACCCCTTCCACCAATTCAAACCTGAGTCAGTAGAGGAAAAGAAAGTTTTCTTCCCAATACAACCCAGAATCACACAATATTAAACTGGAATAGATTTTAAAGATGAATTCAACAGGTAAAGAAAATGTGATCAAGAAGGGATGAAGCAGTATTTGAGATTCATCTCGAATAGATGTGAGTTTCATCTCAGAATAGAGGAGCAGCTTTTTAGTTTATCAGTCCAGGATAAAGTTATCCTGCTTCCCAAACCAATACTCTTTTCCTGTATCATGCTAGAGATTATCCACCTCTCAAGCATTGCTCTGATTATATTGAAAATAAAAATATTGCATCTATTGTACATTTAAGGACTCAATAAGAAAATAAATGTCAGCACCTAATAAAGTACCTGGAATACAATAATTTCATAATGAACACCAGCCCCCTCTTCCAGCCCCAATCATAAACCCACCTTTGCAAAAGTATGACAGTAAGAGAAATCTGACATGGTTGACTCTATCTTGCTTTCAGCCTCACAGGTTGGCTGTCTTTTCTCATTCTTGGGCATGAGCCAAGCTAACTTTGGGAGAAATTTAGTTTATAGTTTAAATGATAATAGTCTGTCCCAAAAACTGAATTGTTTTTGTAAAACTAACGAAAGTCTGCCAAGTTAGGAGGATGAGAGGGGCTTGAATTCTAAATAATTATCAGCCATTAATCTAGAGGTCATAAGATTTGCAACTTCCTCAATTACTCTTGCAAATAACATCATTATTGTAGAACCTAAGATTGGCCTTTTGAGATGTCTTTTCAGGTTTTTGCATTTCTGACAACTGGATGGTCCCACCTGAACCCACCAGCCAGTCCTGTGGCCCCCACCCAGGAACTGACTCAGCACAAGAGGACAGTTTCTATTCCCTATGATTTCATCTCTTACTCAGTCAGTCAGCATGCCCCCTACCCTAGCCCCCTGCCCACCAAACTATCTTTGAAAAGCCCCTAAGCTGTAAGTCTGAGCCTTCAGGGAGATTGATTTGAGTAATAATTCTATCTCCTACATGGCATGGCCAGCCTCATGTCAATTAAACTCTTTCTTTACTACAATGTCATAGTCTCATTGAGTCGATTTTTGTTTCTGCAGTGGGCAGGAAGAACCCTTCGGGCAATTACAGTCATAGTCCCCTCTCATCCAGCTTCCAATAAAGATAAACTGCAATCATATTTGTTCTATATCTAAAGTAAGTATTGGCTATTACCATGGAAGAAATCCATTCCTTTTCTGTTAACTTCTTGAAGGTATCTCTTGCCATTTCTAAGTCCACATCAATGGAAGTTGTTTCTCCAGTTCCTCTTTGGATACAAGAAATGCAAGAAACCACATAAACATAGGGAAAGGGATATTTCTAAAGTTCATATGTCATTTATTGTTTTATTTTATTACATATAAGATGCAAACCTTTTCTCAAAGCTTGCCTTTCAAACTAATCAACTTACTTGACTTAAAAAATGTGAGTTTATGTTCTCCTTGTTAAAAGACAGTAGATAACAACTTAGTATCTCTATAGTGGCTACATCAAGTTTGGGCTGCCATATTAATAAAATTTTATGTGCTGAATCTGACAACGGAAACCATCTGCCCCCACACTCAGTTTGCACACTAAGAACTAGAACTACCTGCCCCCCACACTCCTTACCATTCATAGTTACAGAACTTTGCAATTCCACTGTTTTTATTAGCATGACTTTACTATTCCAGAAAACTTTTGCCCAGACAAATGGCAATTGTTCATCATGGGAACTTCTTGAAAGACCCATTTAACTCTTCAATGGAGAGCATCCACAGTTTGTGCCCAAAGATTCTTTGAATCCCTTATCTCAAAATCCTTACCTTGTTGTTTCCACCCATCCTGGGTTGTTGTTCATTTTCCCAGTCCAAATCAAACCTCTAGCCTTCCCTCTCACATTGAAAGACCTCCTTAAACCAGACTCCCAATTCTCAATAAATTCTGACCTGGTCTTTTCTCTCGGAAACACTACTGAAGTTCTGTCCAGGTGTGCTGTTCTCTCTGGCCTGTCTTATCAACAAGTTGTTTTAGTGATATTTGAGAGGCCAGCATTCAATAAGTCTAATAATTTTTAAATAATGGATTATCAAATATTGTATGCCAGCTGCAGTGGGTCATGCCTGTAATTCCAACACTTTGGGAGGCCAAAGTGGGAGGATTACTTGAAGCCAGGAGTTCAAGAGACCAGCCTGGGCAACATAGAAGAGACCTTGTCTCTACAAAAAAATTAAAAAATAAAAATTAGCCAGGCATGGTGGTGCACACCTGTAGTCTCAGCTACTCCGGAGGCTGAGGTGGGAGGATAGCTCAAGCCCAGGAGTTCAAGGCTACAGTGAGCTATGATCAAACTACTGCATTACAGCATGGGCAACAGTGCAAGACCCCATCTCTAAACATTAAGCAAAACAAAACAAAACAAAACAGACAAAAACGCCAGGCATAGTGGCTCAGGCCTGTAATCTCAGTACTTTGGGAGGCTGAGGTGGGTGGATCACTTGAGGTCAGTAGTTCGAGATCAGCCTGGCCCAATGTGGTAAAACCCCATCTCTACAAAAACTACAAAAAAATTAGCTGGGCATGGTGGCACATGCCTGTAATCCCAGCAACTCAGGAGGCTGAGGCGGAAGAATCATATGAACCCAGGAGGCGGAGGCTGCAGTGAGCAGAAATTACGCCACTGCACTCAAGACTGGGTGACAGAGTGAGACTCTGTCTCAAAAATATAAATAAAAATAATAAAAATTTTAAAAAGAGGCTGGGCGCGGTGGCTCATGCCAGTAATCCCAGCACTTTGGGAGGCCGAGGTGGGTAGATCACTTGAGGTCACGAGTTTGAGAGCAACCTAGTCAACATGGTGAAACCCCATCTCTACCAAAAAATACAAAAAATTAGCTGGGTGTGGTGGCGCACACCTGTAATCCCAGCTATTTGGGAGGCTGAGGCAGGAGAATAGCTTGAACTCAGGAGGTGGAGGTTGCAGTGAGCTGAGCACTCTGGCCTGGACGATAGAGTGAGACTTCGTCTCTAAATAAATAAATAAATAATAAAAAAGAAAGAAATATTTTCTCCTTGCTAGATTAACTGATTGATAGTAATATTAGGGCTAAAATATTTACTCAAGTACTAAAACAAAGCATTATAAATTTCCCCCTTAAAATATATTCTCTATGGCCAGGCGCGGTGGCTCAAGCCTGTAATCCCAGCACTTTGGGAGGCCGAGACGGGTGGATCACGAGGTCAGCAGATCGAGACCATCCTGGCTA
>NW_012113475.1:53784-61036 GCF_000951035.1 Colobus angolensis palliatus | reverse complement strand
AAACAACAACAACAAAAAAATATATATATATATATGTATATGTATATATTTTCTTTTGCAGCCTTTGACATCTTAGGAGTTCCTCACTCCTGAGAAATGAGCAAAGACACTTTTTCACATTCGGAAGAAAATAATTTTCACCTAGAAAAGATTTTCCCACATGCAGTAAGAATTAGCCTGAGGTGAAATTGTTGGTATGCAACAGTTCCTCTAGTCCCACAAGCTGACTGAGAATGCAGCTGGGTTAAGAACTATTGGGACTGCCAAGGGGGTTGTACAAAGGCAAGTAATAGCAACAAGGGTTAAGTGAGTACCACCTAGTGGCCAGGAGTGGGTACAAGATGTGTATCACCATATTTTGAACCAGTCAGCAAACTTAAGGCCAAGTTAACAAGAAAGGACCAAGCAAAGGAGAATCCATATGAGTTACACCAGCTGCAGACAGATCAGCAAGGCATCAATCTCCAAAGAGGCAGAGGGCAGCCTAAGACCCTTTATACTGCTATTTCTACTTCTCTTCCCTTTTACACCCAGGTGCCATATTGGAGAGCTTGGAGGAAGGAGCAGAAATAGAAGACTCAAATATTGAGCATTACAGGAATTATTTCAACTATTGGATCAGACCAAATGTTAAACCAAATAGGAGTGAAATCAGATTTTCTTCTGTAGCAGAAAGACAACATAAATAAGATCTATTTTTTAATTGATCGTACACAGTAAAAATGGTAAAGTGTACTCTTGGCTTCTAAGTACTAAAGCAATGTGAGATTTAGTCAATCCCTCATATATACAAAGATCCTGAAAAAACACCATTCCTTCTAGTCAGACAACAGAGTAAAGTGGTATGAAGGAAGTAAACAATATTAATTAGGAATTATAACTTACGGTGGTCTAACAGAAAATTACTTTATAAAATGAAAGAATTCTATAACAACCTACAGAGTTCTCTGTGTTGGACTTTGTGAGCAAGAATAACAAAATTCGCAAATTAAACCTACTTGAAACATTTCATTTTAAATATTTTCCAGTGTTTTAAATGAAGGTAAATCTTATGTAAGTATTACCTTTTCTTTAAAAAACTCGCCGTCAGACAAGCAGGAGATGAAAATATCATTCTAATTTCACTATAAAAGTAATAACAAGGGGTAAGTCACAACATACCATAAAGCATGCCTTTTAAAAATCTTATTATGTCTGAATAAGTAAATGATGATGTGGAATCATTATTAACGAAAATAACTACTCTCTTAAGAGTCTCCCAAATCCTGGGTATACTTTGTTCATATTATTTCTAAATCTCACCAAAACCTTTTGTAGTTGATTTGTTCAAGTCATGTAGGTTTAACTAAAACCTATCCCTGTGAAGACCAAAACTCATAAAATTCCAAAGGGTAAACTATGAATATATGAACACAATCCACCTTATTGATGGCTTTGTGAGCTTTTTTGATTCACTCCTGCAACTCCCTCACCTAGTAAGGCACCTGGGATATCACATGTCCTCCATATATCTATAAATGAGTACATTGATGACCTATAAATGAGTACATTGATGACCTAGTCACAATGTAGAAGAGAATCATTGATGACCTAGTCACAATGTAGAAGAGAATCATGGTCAAAATACAAATACCTTCACAACAAAACCAAAACCTCTATCTTAGGATAAAATTACCAAAGCCTCAGAACCAGATAAAAGTGGCTTATAACTTATCAGACAGAGCCACCTTTTAGCCACGTCACATTCAGTACTTCTTTTCACTGCTATCCATTTTTCTGCCATGGACTGGCTAATTCGGCTTATTTCTGGCAGGGTTTTCCTGGGAGCACTTGTGGAACTAGTATCCTTCAGGGAAGGAGAAAACAAGAATGATCAGGAACACACACACATTCAGTAGTAAATTACACAGTAAATCATCTGGCATGGGTGGTAAATAGGCCCTGCCGTCTTGGGTGGTAGCATTTGGTGGGAGGAGTTTTGGCGTCAGACCAGTAGGGCTATTCCACCTCTGAGCCTGGGCCACTTTGCTTGGTTTGAGCCTTAGTTTCATCACTAAAAAAAAAAAAAAAAAAAAATGAACACAGGGCTTCATACAGATATTCATTGCAGCATTATTCACAATAGCCAAAAGATGGAAACAACTCATGTCCGTCAACAGATGAATAGATTTTTAAAATATACATAAAAAATGAATATTATTCAACCTTAAAGGAATGAAATTCTGGCTGAGCACAGTGGCTCACACCTGCAATCCCAGCACTTTGGGAGGCTGAGGTGGGCGGATCACCTGAGGTCAGGAATTTGAGACCAGCCCAGTCAATATGGTGAAACCTTGTCTCTACTAAAAATACAAAAAATCAGCCAGGCGTGATGGTGGTCACCTGTAATCCCAGCTACTCAGGAGGCGGAGGCAGGACGCTTGAGCCTGGGAGGTAGAGGTTGCAGTGAGATGAGATCATGCCATTGCACTCCAGCCTGGGCAACAAGAGTGAAGCTCCATCTCAAAAACAAAAAACAAAAAACAAAAAACAACAGAAAAACAAAGGAATGAAATTCTGACACATGCTACACAACATGGATGAATTTTGAAGACAAGCTAGTGAAATAAGCCAGATACAAAATGACAAATACTGTATGATTCCACTTATATGAAGTATCTAGAGTAGGCACATTCATGGAGACAGAAGGTAGATTCAAGATTACCTAAAGCTGGGGGCGGAGAGGGGGAATGGGGAGTTATTATTTAATAGTTACAGAATTTCTGTTTGGGGTGATGAAAAAGCCTTAGAGTTGGATGAGATGGATAGTGGTGAGAGTTGTACAATATTATGAAAGTAATTAATGTCACTGTCACTACATTGTATACTTAAAATGATTAAAATGGCAAGTTGCATTTATAGGTATTTTACCACAATAAATAAAGGGAGATAATAATACCTACCTCTCTGGGTTCTTGTTAAGATTCAATTATAGTAGGTATAAAAAGCTTTGGGTTTATAATAGGCACTCAATAATCAGTTTTCTTGTTCCCTTTAATCACCCACAAGTGTTTACTTTTATGTCCGTGACGCTCAAATTGTTATGTGCATCCGAATCACCTGGTGGGTGATTCTGGTGGGCTTGTTAAAGTAGATTGCTGGGCTCCACCCCATAATTTCTAATTCAGTGGGTCAGGGTAGAGCACAAGAATTTGCATCTAACAAATTCTCCAGTGATGCTGATGCTGCTGGTTTGGGGACCACACTTTGAGAACCATCATTCTATATAATACTTTAGAGCAAATAACCCAGCCAGGGGTTTCAAAAATCACTGTCTGGAAAGAAAAATCCATTTTCAATATAGTCTTCCAAAGGCATTGGTGCTCTAACTTATACCTATGCCTCCACTGCACTTGTTGTGAGCCAGGAAATCCTGCATCATTTTGGTTTAATGCTGAAATAAAAGACCCCTTGAAAAAGACAGGTAACCACGGCTCTTAAAGTTCCCTTCAGCTTCTTGATCTGAGTCCTGGGTTTTCCCTGTAGTTTGATCAAGAGGAAGTTTTTTCCCCCACATCCCAGGAAACTTGGGACAATGAGGTGCTCCCTCTTGGCACTTACATATCATTTCTTTATTTTCTGCTTCAAAATCCCTAGCTCCTCCCAAATGCAAGGCACGAGACTATGTCATCTGCCTCCTCTTCTTTTGTAATCTTCTCCCAATGTCCTGGGTCACTCCCCTTCATTCATCGAAAGCTTTGGCACCTTGCTGGCTGTCTTCCTCACAGCATGATTCCCATGGTCACCCTTCCTGCCCTCGCTCTTGGTAACTTCAGAATTGATGAACATTATCTATCTCCCACCTTCATCTTTCAATTCTTAATCATCTCCACTCTTTTCCTCTGCTCCACCGCAGCCACACATGCCCTGGATCAGGGTTTCCAAACTGACACTATTGATATTTTGGGTCAGATAACTCTGTTGTGAGCAGTTGTCCTGTGTATCATAGGATGTTTAGTGGCATCACTGGCCTCTGCCTATCAGATGTCAGTAGCAGCCACTCCCAACACCGTGCTCTCCCCTAGTTATGACAAACTACAATGTCTCCAGACATTGCCAAATGTTTCCCGGAGCACGAAATCACCCCTAGTTGAAAACCACTGCCCTAGATATAGGTGAGAAGCTGGATGTTATAATTATCAATTGTTCCATCTTCTAAATTTCTACCGGAAATGTTCTCTTCTCTGACCATCATACACCATCTTTCAGATTCACCTCCTTTAGAGTAAAACCCGCAGTCCAAGATTCTTTTGTGCACCGGGATCTCCAGTTCATTAGCCCTGTTGTTTGTCCATGATTCATCACCCTCTTTTGTCCCCCTCACCCAGGTTAAATTCCATGGTTCATCACTATAATCACACCTATAACTCTTTTGTCCATTTCCTATTGTACTTACCTAGCAAAATTCCGTCTGTAATTAAACTTGACTCTGAATTACTCCAAAATCCAACTGAAGCAGCCCAACATCACTGGAGAAAGCTGCACAACTGTGCAGACTGATTTCACGTTAAGCCTATGACCACAGATTTCAAATGGGCACCTGACACTGTCTATTGGATTCCAAGGCTGCCTGCTTTTTCCCTCTCTAAGACAACTGCCGCAACCCTTCCTTTTCTTCCTAAACCTTTCATACTCCTCTGCTTGCTCATGCTCAGATGGGGACCTTGCCTTATGCATCACTGAAAATTGAAGCAACTAAGCAAGAACTAATCACCTTCCCACCATCAACCTACCTGCACCTGCATGTTTCTTATTACAGCAGAATAAATACATCTGTTCATACCCCTTAATCATGCGTTAGATTCTGCTTCCTCTCTCCTACTCTCAGACATTGCTTCTGTAATTATTTACTCTTTCCTTCTCTTTCTTTTTTTTTTTTTTTTTTTTTGAGATGGAGTCTTGCTCTGTCGCCTAGGCTGGTAGGCTGGAGTGCAGTGGCGCAATTTCGGCTCACTGCAACCTCCGCCTCCCGGGTTCACGCCATTCTCTGCCTCAGCCTCCCAAGTAGCTGGGATTACAGGTGCCTGCCACCATGCCTGGCTAATTTTTGCATTTTTAATAGAGATGGGGTTTCACCATATTGCCCGGGCTGGTCTTGAACTCCTGACCTCATGATCCACCCGCCTCGGCCTCCCCAAGTGCTGGGATTACAGGCGTGAGCCACCACACCCGGCCTATTCACTCTTTCTTGTGCAGCATGAGAAAGCCTCCCACAGTTCTCTACTCTCCTTCACATCAAAATTTCTCAGAGCTGTCAGAGGCATTGTTTGCACTTGTTCCTCTTCTATTCTCTTTCTGGCCCGCTCGGTTCAGGTTTCCTTCTCTCTCCTTTGCAATAACACAATCTTACCAAAGCAAAAGTAAACTATGCACTCCTCTTACTTGACCACTCGGCTGTATTTGACAGAATTGGCCACTTTCTCCTTCTGGAAATACAGCAGTCCCCCTTATCCATGGGGGATGTGTTCCACCAAGACCCCCAGTGGATGCCTGAAACCATAAACAGTACCAAACCCCATATAGACTATGTTTTTTCCTATTCATCCATACATATGATCAACTTTAATGTATAAATTAAACACAGTAAGAGATTAATATCAACAACTAATAAAATGAAACAATTTTAACAATTTACTGTAATAAAACATATGTAAATGTGGTACCCCTCTCTTTCTCTCAAAATAGCTTTTTATACTGTATTCACCCTACTTCTTGTGACGAAGGGATGAAGTGGAATGGTGTGAGATTTCATCATGCCACCCAGAACATGTGATTTAAAATTTACGAGTTGTTTATTTCAGAATTCTCCATTCAGTATTTTTAGACCACAGTTGAATGTGGGTAACTGAAACTGTGAAAAGCAAAACTGTAGATAAGAGGTACTACTGGGAGCCAGGCACAGTGGTGCACACCTGTGATCCCAGCACTTTGCCAGGCCAAGGTGGGCAGATCACTTGAGCTCAAGAGTTCAAGACCAGCCTGAGCAACATGGCAAAACCCCGTCTCTACAAAAAACAGACAAAAATTAGCTGGGCATTGTGGTGTGAGCCTGTAGCCCTGGCTACTTGGGAGGCTGAGGTGGGAGGATGGCTTATGCCTAGGAATTTGAGGCTGCAGTGAGCCAAGACTCCAGCCTCGGTAACAGAGTGAGACCCTGTCTCAAAACAAACAGAAAAACAACCAACCAAACAAACAAACAAACAAAAACAAAAGAGAGGACCTCTGAACGGGTGCTTTCTTCTCTTGGCTTGTTTGGCCAGCCTCTCCCGATTTTCCTTTCTTCAGAAACTGCTCCTTCTTAATCTGTTTTTCTGGATCCTCCACTGTCTGACCTCTAATGGAGATGCTTGATTTTGTCCCCCTTCTTTTCTCATTTGCACTCTCTCTCGGTGAGCTTTCATCCAGGTCCCCGGCTTTAAATCCCGTCTGTGGGATGATAACTGCCGTGTTTATATTCCATTGCCAGCATCCTCCCTGAGCCCCGCATTCACATATCCAGCTCAGTCTCTAGGTCTCCTTTCCAAGCATATTTCTGATCGGTCCCCCCTCACATATCTGACCCCAGCTTACAGAACTGGCTCCGTCTTGTAGAGCTCTTCATCCTTTCTTCCTATGGTTCTGCCTCACTGGCCTTCTGTCACACACACCAAACTCATTCTTGCCTCACAGTCTTTCTGTGTGCAGTTCCCTCTGCTCTGTGCATTCTTTCTCTGGACCTAAGCATGGCTAAACTCTCTGCTTAACTGTCATAGCCTCTACAAGGACTTTTCTGACAGGCTTTACTAAAGAACACCACCTCATCAATCTCAAACAATTGATTTGTTTTCTTCAGAGTACTTGTCACTGTCTAATGTAATTTTTTTTTTTTTCTTGAGACAGAGTGTTGCTCTGTACCCCAGGCTGCAGTGCAGTGGCACAATCTCAGCTCACTGTAACCTCCACCTCCTGGGTTCAAGCGATTCTCCTGCCTCAGCCTCCCAAGTAGCTGGGTTCAGGCAATTCTCCTGCCTCAGCCTCCCGAGTAGCTCATGCCACCATGCCCAGCTAGTTTTTGTATTTTTACTAGGGATGGCATTTTGCCACATTGGCCAGGCTGGTCTCGAGCTCCAGACCTCAAATGATCTGCCTGCCTTGGTCACCCAAAGTGCTGGGATTACAGGCATGAGGCACTGTGCTGAGCCCCTAATACAATCTTATTTATTTTGCATTCACA
>NW_012113475.1:53238-53577 GCF_000951035.1 Colobus angolensis palliatus | reverse complement strand
ACAATTAGGAAGGCACTATAGCATGGTGGATAATGGTGTAAGCTATTGGGTTAGACTGCCTGGATGCAAATCCAGCTCTACCACTTACTAACAGTACAACTTTGCATAAATTCACCTCTCTGAGACTCAGCTTTTTCAGCAGTAAAATGTGAAAAATAAAATCAATGAGAGTTGATACGAGCATTAAACATCTTGATCCATTTGAAGAACTTCGACTGCTGCCTGACACATGGTGACTGCAGTTAAAATGAGTCATTACTGTTATCTATCATCATTAATTTTATTAAGCAATAAACTTGAGTTGGGGACTCAATGATGTGACCCTTGCAACAGAGGACA
>NW_012113475.1:51683-53188 GCF_000951035.1 Colobus angolensis palliatus | reverse complement strand
AAAATGAGTCATTACTGTTATCTATCATCATTAATTTTATTAAGCAATAAACTTGAGTTGGGGACTCAATGATGTGACCCTTGCAACAGAGGACAGCTGAGACGCTGCACGCCGCCCCCTCCACACACACCCCTGCACACTCACACATATGGCAATCCTCCCGTTGAAGGAGGTGCCACTGGGAAATTCCCTACAGGACACCTCAGGAACCCTTTCTTCACAGTCCTGGACAGGGAAAATTCAGTTCCCTCCTCAAGATACAAACAGCTGCTGTTGACAAAAGTTACATGTGTATGTGCACTTACATAATGCAAATTCAACATACACACTTACCAATAAAGAAAAAAGAAATCTGAAATGGTGGTGGGGGGGGTGTCTAATCTGTTAGGAAAGTTAACAAATAAAGAAGTGAGAATTATGTAATATTTTTTCATAAGCATTCTAATACAGGACCTTATTGTTTTAGTAAAACACCTGAATATATATGAATAATACAGTATTTCAAATACTGCTCTGATATCTTGAGAAAAAATAATTTTTAAGAGGAACAAAAAGTATAACAAATACCTGATGAGTTGTCACAAAGTTGGCATATGTTCCAGCAAAAATGTGTTTGACTTGAACATCCACAAAGTCTAAAAGAAAGTCATAAATCCATGCTTAAGAGTTTTTAGAAGTAAAAATAAATCTGATGTATTACCAAGCCAAATTTACTTACTTACTGGCAATTTATATTCTCCTAAATGGATTTTGACTACAAACGCATAAAAGATTAATTTTTTTCTTTTTTTTCCCTCCCATCATATTGAAATAAAAGATCAGTTTTGATCAGATTACGTGTCATATATTCACTTAGTCTAAAATTTAGTTTTTCATGCACTTGCATAATGCAGCCATGTGGCCATGCTTTAGAAGACATTTGATTAAATATATAAAAGTGCATTGTTCTGGTTGCTTCTTTACTTTCTTAATAAACTTGCTTTCACTTTATGGAAAAAAAGTGTATTGTTCTGATGCTTATGTAATCAAGTTAGGATCCTCTTCTGTATTACCTTAATCTTTTTAATTTTATTATTTTATTTTATTTTATTGAGACAGAGTCTCACGCTGTTGCCCAGGCTGGACGATCTCGGCTCACTGTAACCTCCACCTCCTGGGTTCAAGCAGTTCTCCTGCCTCAGCCTCCCGAGTAGCTGAGATTGCAGGTTTGCACCACCACGCCCAGCTAATTTTTGTATTTTTAGTAGAGACGGGTTTCACCATGTTGGCCAGGCTGGTCTTGAACTTACCTTAATCTTTAGAAATGATTACCAAATACCCTAAGATTCACTGCGTAAGAAAAA
This sequence comes from Colobus angolensis palliatus, assembly GCF_000951035.1. Classification (NCBI taxonomy): domain Eukaryota; kingdom Metazoa; phylum Chordata; class Mammalia; order Primates; family Cercopithecidae; genus Colobus; species Colobus angolensis. The sequence goes on along the minus strand of NW_012113475.1, from coordinate 51,845 downwards.
AATGCACTACATATATACATACATATACATATATACATATATACAAATGCACTACATACATATACATACATATGCACTACATACATATATATGTGTGTGTGTGTGTATATATGTGTATGTGTGTATACGTATATATATGTGTGTGTGTGTGTGTGTGTGTGT
>NW_012113475.1:49721-50645 GCF_000951035.1 Colobus angolensis palliatus | reverse complement strand
GAAAGATTAAACTATATTTGAAATAAGTAAATTTTCAGGCAGGAAAATGCTCTATAAAAAGAGCAACCACATATTTTAGGGTTTTAAGGTTTGATAACATTCCATGTGAGTCATTTCTAAGTAATAAAATATAACACTGTCTACACACGCTAAGAAGAAGCAGCCTATTACCTTCCACAATCTATCTGCGAAACTAGGCCATCAATTCTTTCCACAAGTTGTGGACCTCTCTTCTCAGGAGTGGGGCTGTATCCCAGCTGTCCAGAGCTATTGTCTCCAAATGTGAACACTTTCCCATCCTGCTTAGCAAAGGAAGAATCAAATTAATTTCAGGTTTAAAAAGGTAACTAAAAGCTTACTGATTAAGTGTCTTACAAGAGTTAATATGGGAGCACTCTGTGAAACACAAGCTCTACATAAATAGGAGAGATCCTTTATTCTTTCTAATAGTGTATGTTGAGTTAACACATTAAACATGAAAAATCGCTGGGGTCGGGCACAGTAGCTCACACCTGTAATCCCAGCACTTTGGGAGGCCATGGCAGGAGGATTGCTTGAGGCCAGGAGTTTGAGACTAGCCTGGACAATACAGCAAGACCTCATCTCTACACAATTTTTTTTAAAAAAATCATTAGCATTTCCTTAAAAACTGGGCACCTTGGTGATGTATTGTACAGCATGGTGACTAGAGTTAATAATGTGCTTCATATATGAAAATTACTAAGAGAGTAGATCTTAAAGATTCTAACCAGAAAAAAAAGATAATTCTGTGAGGTGATGCATATGTTAACTAGCTTGATTATGGTAATCATTTCACAATGTACACATGGATCAAAACATCATGTTGTCGGTGGCTCAAGCCTGTAATCCCAGCACTTTGGGAGGCCGAGACGGGCGGATCGCGAGGTCAGGAGATCGAGACCA
>NW_012113475.1:42497-43536 GCF_000951035.1 Colobus angolensis palliatus | reverse complement strand
AGGTATCTAAAGATACTTCCTAAAGCTGAAATTAGCTTTTGTTATAGGATCTTGAAAACTTTATGATTTATATTTGGTTCACATCTCCTCTTTAGATACGTGTACACTGAGTGGCTCTACCTAGATATTAGTATATATATATATCTTATGCTACAGTATGAATGTCTGCATCCCTCAATTCATATGCTGAAATCCTAACCCTCAATGCCATGATATTAGGAGATGGGGCCTTTGATAGATGATCCGGTCATGAAGGCAGAACCCTCATGAATGGGATTAGTGCCCTCACAAAAGAGGCCCAAGAAGGACCCCTCACCCCTTTCACTATGTGAAGACACTGTGAAAATATGGTATGTATGAATGAAAAGTTTGGCCCTCATCAGACATCAAATCTGCTGGCACCTTGATTTTGGACTTTTCAGCCTCCAGAACTGTGAGAAATAGATCTCTGTTGTTTATAAGCCACTCTTTTTATGGTATTTTGTTATAGTGGCCCAAATGGGCTAAGGTCGCTGGCTTTCAACAATAATTACTACATATGTACCTTGTTAACATTTCTCTAGAACTTAAAAAAATAGCAACATATTTTGGATTACCTGGATAAGCACCGCAGTGTGCTCATCACCACAGCTGATATAAATCACACCTAGATTCTTCAGTGCACCAATTGAGAGAGGCTTGTTGCTTTGCACTGTTGAAAGAAAGCAGCATCTCTAGAGTATAAGAAACAGACTCAGATTTCATGACTATTTACATTTTAATATCTTTTTATTTTTTATGTAACATACATATTTTATTATTCTTATAATTCACTAACACACTTTTCAGATTTCATAGTATTTATATTTTTAATATCTTTTTATATTTTTCATGTTAGGGGTATCTTTTATATCTTTTATTATTTTTTATAATTCATTAACATAATTTTAAAAGTAAACAATCCGAAGTATAAGACAGAGGAAAAACCCTACCTTGGGAAAGAAAAAAATAAGTGCTCCTTTAACATTTATTTCTGGAAGCTATCTCATCTTCTGGAATG
>NW_012113475.1:35958-38092 GCF_000951035.1 Colobus angolensis palliatus | reverse complement strand
ACAAAAACAAAAACAAAAACAAAGACAAGAAATTAAGAATTGTACACATATTAGAATACCAAATTCAAGTAGAAACTACACTGTAATTCTACAAATTTTTTTGTGGCTTTAATGAGGTATAATTGACAAATAAAAATTTCATATATTTAAGGTATACAATATGATGTGCTGAAATGCATATACATTGTTAAATGATTGTCACAATCAGCTAATTAACATATCCATCACCTCACATAGTTACCTTTGTGTGTGTGCAGTGAGAATACTTAAGATCTACGCTCTTAGCAAACTTCAAGTATACAATGCACTATTATTAACTATATAGTCACATGGCTGTACATTAAAAACATATTCACCTTATAACTGAAAGTTTGTACCCTTTGACCCACATCTTCCGATTTCCCCCAAACCCCCAGCCCCTGGCAACTTCCTTTCTACTCTGTTTTTGTTGAGTTTGACTTCCTTTTTTTTGAGACAGAGTTTCGTTCTGTCATGCAGACTGGAGTGCAGTGGCGCGATCTTGGCTCACTGCAAACTCCACCTCCTGGTTTCAAGTGATTCTCCTGTCTCAGGCTCCTGAGTAGCTGGGATTACAAACGTGTGCCACCACGCCCGGCTAATTTTTGTATTTTTTTAGCAGAGATGGGGTTTCACCATGTTGGCCAGGTTGGTCTTGAACTCCTGACCTCAAGTGATCCACCCGCCTCGGCCTCCCAAAGTTCTGTGATTACAGGCATGAGCCACCACACCTGGCTGAGTTTGACTTTCTTAGACCCCACATCTAAGTGAGATCATTAGGTATTTGTCTTTCTGTGTCTGGCTTATTTTACTTAGCATGATGTCCTCCAAGTTGCAAATGGTAGGATTTCCTTCTATTTCTATTCTACTTCTATTTAATTTTACAAATCTTTAAAAGGTAAAACAGAGATAAAGAAAAAAAATGAGATTAAAGTATCCCAGCTAAAGGCAAGCGGGGCGGTCCAGGTCACCTTCAAAAATCCCTTCAAACAATGTTCACTCTTCTCCCTCCAGTTAAGGGCAACTGTGTTCTTTCAGCTGCTCAGGCCAAAAATCTTAGAGTCATCCTTAACTCCTCTCTTTTACACCCATCAACCCAGCAAATTCAAAACTTCTACCTTCAAAATCTATCCAGAATCCCAACATTTCTCACCTCTCCACTGATACCACCTTAGCCAAGTCACCAACATTTCTCTCCTGGAAAATGACGATAGCACCTCACTGATCTCCCCGAGGCAACCTTTGACCCCAGCAGTTTGTTCTCCAAAGAGTAGCCAGAGTGATCCTTTTAAAAATGTAAGTCCAATTGAATACTTCAGGAGCTTGCTATCTCACTCAATGAAGGACCAACTCCCATCACAGACCTCACATCACCAGTCTGGCCCACCCCCACTTCCCAGGCTTCATCTCCCCCTGCTCCCTTCTCTCAAGACCCTTTGCTATTCCTGGAGTACACTTCTGAGCATGCCCCAACCTCATGGCCTTTGTGTCTGGGTAATTCTTTCATGGTTAGCATCCTATCTCTCTCCCTCCCTTTTCATTTGGTTCCTGCTCACATGTCACCTTACAAGAGATATCTTCCCTGACCACCTTATAAACTAGAAAGACTCCTTCCCTCCACCCAGGTACTCACTCTCTCTCCCCTTACTCTTGAAGGGGTACCAAACCAATATATTTCATCCCACTTCTTTAACGTTATTTCAAGATCGCTATTCAGTAGGGCTGGAAGTACAAGAATAGCTAAAAAGCTGTCTTTTGTGAGGGAGATTTGCACCCGTACAGAAAATCTGCATTGATGCAGGCAGGCTTTCTCTGAGGCCCTCCCGTGTCTGATCTAGGAAAGATTAACTGAGAGTCCCACACCTCTAAAGGTCTGGAAGAAACATTCACCATCTGTTCTCTTTGAGGGCTGCTGTAGGGCTTCATCTACACAACAGGACCACCCCAGCCTCGAGATGGTACATAAGCTTCTCTACCCCACTGGGGCATTGGGGTGATTGCTCTGTGGTTCTCCCCCATGCATATTAATAAATGCATATGCCTTTATTATGCATTTATTAATCTGCCTTTTTTTTTTTTTTTGGAGATGAGTCTTGCTCTGTCGCCCAGGCTGGAG
>NW_012113475.1:30947-35361 GCF_000951035.1 Colobus angolensis palliatus | reverse complement strand
GCCTAAGTATACACCCAGTGAAATGCTAACACATCTCAGAGATTTTTTAATAAATTATTACACCTTTTATTTTTTAACTCTTCTAAAGTAATTTCTAACACAAATGCTAACACATCTCAGAGGTTTTTAAATAAATTATTACATCTTTTATTTTTTAACTCTTCTAAAGTAATTTCTAACGCTGAAAATAATTTTGAGGGCACAATATAAAACGTCAAACTCTCACAAAGGTCTATGAGAACTCACCTTTCTCCATAGCAAATCATTGAATGCTTGGGCTCTGACCAGCCTTTACAGTCCAGATGAATGCAAAGGCAAGTCAGTACCCCAAGGAAAGAATTCATATCATGTCCATAATTAAGAAGGAGAGTGAGGAAGGAAAAGATGCTCCTATTTATGGTGCCTCTGTATACGCTAAGGACTGTACAAGGTACACAGAGTATCTTTTCTCACTGAATCTTCTAAATAACCTGCAAGTTAGGTATGAATATTCCTACAGATGAGAAAATTGAGACTCAGCCAAGTTAAGTAACTTGCCCAAGATCAAAGACCTAGACATGACAGGTAGAAGGAATCACACAATGGCCATGGGATATGCCCTGGACCTGTAGTCAGTGCAGTGTAGTAGTTAAGCACTTAGGGTTGAGACCTAAACACTATAGATTCAAATCCTGACTATTCTGTTTCTTAGTGTGTAACTTTGGGTAAATTATTTAAAGTCTCTGAACCCAATCTTTTCCATTTCTGAAATGAGGATATAAATCATACCCTGCTCCTGTTTTTGTTGGTTTGTTTTTCTTTTTTAGAAACAGACTTACTCTGTCGCCCAGGCTGGAATGCAGTGGCACAATCATAGCTGACTGCAGCTTCAAACTCCTGAGCTCAAGCACTCCTCCCACTTCAGCCCCCCTGATTCGTTGGAACTACAGGTGCACACCACCATGCCCAGCTAATTTTTCAAATTTTTGTAGAGACAGGATCTCACTATGTTGGCCAGGCTGGTCTCAAATTCCTGGGCTCAAGTGATCCTCCTGCTTCAGCCTCCCAAAGTGCTGGAAATACAGGTGTGAGCCACTATGCCCCACCCAATTCCTGTGTTTGTAAGGTAATTATGTGAAAAAACACACATAAAGAATTTAACATGGCAGCTGGCACATAGAAGGCGACCAATAAATGTTAGCTGTCCATAAACCATGGCACAGTTGCAATGATACATAAGACATCGCCTGAGGAACATACAAATGTTACAGTCCTTTGAAGGGGATCAGGATATGCCACACAAGAATATGCTACTTTGGCATAAGGACTGTTTTGAATTGAAGGCAACTGAGAGTTAAGAGATGCAGGGAGAGGTTTCTGCCCTTCTCTTATCTGCCTAAAAGCAGGGCATAAGTTTCCCTTTGTGGAGTTATCTCCACTCTACCGTACCAGGGAGAGAAGAGTAACTTTTATCACTGAAGACGATGAAGCAGCACTGAGATAAGTCTGCATACACAAATCTTACTAAAATATCCCTTATCTTCCATTGGTTTCCCTATATATTTCCTAGTCACTTTCTCACAATTTATTATCCCTTGAAGCCCAAACTCCCTTTTCTTTATTAAAACAGTATGTAAGTCCCTGAGTCTAACCACTACTTTTAGTTTCACTTCTTTTCTGTGAACTCTTGTATACAAAAATATTAATAAAAATTGGGGGCCGGGCAGTGGCTCACACCTGTAATCCTAGCACTTTGGGAGGCCGAGGCCGGTGGATCACTTGAGGTCAGGAGTTGGAGACCAGCCTGGCCAACATAGTGAAACTTTGTCTATACTAAAAATACAAAAATTAGCCGGACATGGTGGCACACACCAGTGATCCCAGCTACTTGGGAGGCTGAGGCAGGACAATCACTTAAACCCAGGAGGTGGAGGTTGCAGTGAGCTGAGATTGTGCCACTACACTCCAGCCTAGGTGACAGAGCAAGACTCCATCTCAAAAAAGAAAAAAAAAGAAAAATTGGGTGCCTTTTCTCTTTTAATCTGTCTTCTGTTCATTTAATTTGCAGGTTCCCAAAGACTACGCATAAGAGGGTAGAGGAAAAATTTTTCCTCCTTCAGACTCTCCATTGAGAAATTTGGATTGAGGATGGACAAAGGAGGGCGGAGTTTGGTCGAAAAAGTGTAGATGTACGATTGTTATGTGTCCATAAAGATAAAGAAGTAAAAATTTAAAAAAAGAAAAAAATACAGTCAGGATTTTGACACCTTGACTTCTTTTTCTTTGATCTAAGTGAAATAGACAAATAAGTCTGCCAGTGTGGACAAGCCATTCAGCATAAAGAGCAAAGGGCTGGAAATAAAGCCACTACTAAGCTCTGAGAGAGTTGGCCAATTAGGTCAAATAACCAGAGACAGCCCCTTATGGCACTATGAATTAGGCACTGTTTACAGTATAATTAGGACCAAGAAATTTGAGAAAAAAATATAAAAACAATATCTTACAAAACCCGGAGAATGAAAAACTTCAAAATAAACCCCAGTGCATTAAAAATCAACAGCTATAATTCCTATTCAAAAAATTACTTCCTAATCACACTCAGATCCAAAAAGTGTTTCTTACCTTTTGATAATGCCAGGGAGTGGTAGTGTCCACAGGAAACTTGTATTATTTTTATACCATTCAGAGTCATTATTTTCCTATAATACAAATAATACGAAGTTGATTAATCTTATTTAGAGTGAGTTGTCCAGTGGACTACAGATATTCAAAAGTATCTCAAATAATACATCTGGTCCAGGAAAACCATTTTATTTTCTTGTATTTCTGTAGTACCTTTATTCCAAGGCCCTCAAACTGTTTTTAACATGACATCAACATGTACAAAGGTATAGGACAGAATCCAAAACAGTATATAATGCAAAAGCCATTGTTACTGGACTTTAATGCAATATCTAATATACTAATTTTATTCTACGCTTACTAGCCTAAGAGAAAAATAATTTTTTTCTACATATATAGTATAGGGCTTTAGAATTTATAGAATACCAACATCTTCATCATCTAATTTAAGCCCTAATTTAATAAAGAAATCATTAGGTTAAATCATACAAAATTGCCACCATTTTTGTGGATCAAAACCAGATAACTATCAGCAATTTCCTTTTTCTTTTCACAGATGGAGTCTCGCTCTGTCGCCCAGCCTGGGGGGCAGTGGTGCGATCTTGGCTCACTATAACCTCCACCTCCTGAGTTCAAGTAATTCTACTGCCTCAGCCTCCCAAGTAGCTGTGATTACAGGCATGCAACACAACATCTGGGTATTTTTTTTTTGTATTTTTAGTATACATGAGGTTTCACCATGTTGGCCAGGCTGGTCTTGAAATCCTGATCTCAGGTGATCTGCCCGCCTCGGCCTCCCAAAGTGCTGGGATTACAGGCGTGAGCCACTGCGCCTGGCCACTATCTGCAATTTCATAAGGTGAATCTAATGGAACTTAAAGAAGTCAAATAGGTATCATGTTGTAGAACCAGACTCAAATTCTGGTCTTTTCATTCCAAGTTCAATGCTCATTCCCCCAAGTCACATTGATCTCTTCTAGAATTTAATGACCAGAAGAGGTAACAAGAGGTCACTTCCTAATATTAAAAAGCATGCATTTGAAAATTCCCTAAGTATGTAATTCATAAACACACAATCCAGAGCCAACTACTTGTCATATCTGTCCTGGGAAGCTGTTTGTGAGGAAATGTGACATTTCGCTCCACTTTACTAAGTAAAATGCTAGGGCCCAGTGGTTCATAACACATCACAAGGTTATGTTGGGAAAAAAACTTTTCCTTTTCCACCTTTGGTCCAATATTTGGGGGCTTGCAAATTAACTGACAATAGATTAACATGAGAAAAGACAAAGGTTATTTACAAGTGTGCTTGCTATTGCAGAATATCCCAAAGTAAAGTTTTATATCTGTCAACTTAATAAAAGGCGGGGCTTTGGGACTTCAGTGAGAAAGTATAGAAGGTTCTATTAGGCTTTTTGATGGTAATGGTAATGGGTGGTCTATCTTAATGACAACTGAATTCCCAGGAAACTCTCACTCAAGGAAGCCACTGGGAACTGTATTTTCAGGAGGCTCTGTTTTAGTGTGATAAAGGAAGTTCAGGTAAGATTTATACCTGTATCTTTTGCAGCTCAAATGTTTCTACTTTACAGTAGTCTTTATACCCACTCTGGAGGTCTAAGTGGGCCCCCATAGATATTCCAATAGATAAGATTAAGATCAAAGGGTCACATCTCACTTCACTCTGCTCTAATTAAATAATAATTGGTGTTGTGGGTTTTTTCCTGCCTTCATCCTTCAGGTTAGGAACTGTGTTTGTCATAGTCTTTTTTTTTTTTTTAGACTGAGTCTCCCTCCATTGCCCAGGCTGGAG
>NW_012113475.1:28084-30207 GCF_000951035.1 Colobus angolensis palliatus | reverse complement strand
GGTCACATCTCACTTCACTCTGCTCTAATTAAATAATAATTGGTGTTGTGGGTTTTTTCCTGCCTTCATCCTTCAGGTTAGGAACTGTGTTTGTCATAGTCTTTTTTTTTTTTTTAGACTGAGTCTCCCTCCATTGCCCAGGCTGGAGTGCAGTGCATTCTCTGCATGCACTGCAACCTCTGCCTCCCAGGTTCAAGCGATTTTCCGGCTTCAGCCTCCAGAGTAGTTGGGATTGCAGGTGCCTGCCGCCATGCCCGGCTAATTTTCTTGTATTTTCTGTAGAGAGGGGCTTTCGCCATGTTGACCAGGCTGGTCTCAAATTCCTGACCTCAAGTGATCTGCCCACCTTAGCCTTCCAAAATGTTGGGATTACAGACGTGAATCACTGGAGCTGGCCTGTCACAGTCGTCTTTGTATCCTGGCATCTTGCATGGTGCCTGGCACATGGTACTAAATATATTGAATAAATGGAGTGAATTGAAATACTTACTTAGGTGTGAAACTTATTTCCTTGAATTCTCCAATCCCCAGCTGCCCTTCAGAACCAGCTCCCCATGCGAAGACCCTTCCTTTGTGGCACACAGCCAGGGAGTGCTCCTTCCCGCAGCTCACAAGATCAACATTTAGGGTTTCCAATGCCTGAATTGGTTCTTTGGAAAACAAAACAAAACACCCCCCAGCCACCACCACCAGATTATTAATTTAACAGAAGTTTAAGACAGCACTTTTCTTCAAAAAGAAGGATCATCCAGATTTCTTGTCTCCTCCAGTGGTCTTTTAAATCAAGACCTTAAGTCCATTCTAAATGTCTGAAGGAAGTAAATTCAATGTGTGTTACCCTGTCTTTATAGGATACAGCTCTGTTAAAATAATCAACTGGGAGACTATTAAGTTGAGATGGCTCCAGCACCTTGGGTTCCTACCTAAGCAAACCAAAACTCAACACAGAGTGATTGATCATAGCCTAGGAAAATGAAACTTAAGGTTAAGCAATCAGAAACCACCAACTAACATCTAAGAGACTTTACCAACCAGAAACTGCTGACTGCTTCAAACAAGGGACTTTCCACTTTAACCAATCAAATATTTTCTTTGTCTTACTTCCTAGAACACCTTATCAAAGGTTACCCCTGGCATCTCCTTGCACCTCCCTTAGTGGAGCCCAACTGCTTGAGGTCTGGTGCTGCTCAATTCTTGAACTGCTGAATATTCAAATTGACTCTTAAAAACATTTAATGTACTCAAGTCTATCTTTTAATGGCTGTTATTTAAAGGAGTAGGCATTATGGAGGGGGTAACTTCTAGGCACTATGACACATGACCAAATGTTTCTCTAGCAAAACCCAGCAAAATAAAGGGACCCAGAAAAAATTTAGGATCTCCTCCATTTTACCATTCTGTCTTCCCACCCTAAACACTGAAAGCAGTGAATCCCTTGCTCAGAAGGAAATTCGAAGGGTGCCTACCTCATGAGTGTGAGAGGCAGGTGCTGGATCCTCTTACAATGAAAAGTGAAAACTATGCCCCAATGGAGGCCCTAAATATGGCCACAAATGAAAACCGGATCACATTTCCCTACAAGTCAATCTAAACTGCTTTCCCAAGGTGTCTGTCTGAATTATTGCAGGTTTGGAGTTGAGAACATCATACCAGTAAAGTTTTGGTAACATTTAAGATTTTGGTTTTCCTTTTATCTTTGTAATCTTATCTTTTTCAACTATTTACTGTCAATTTATGCAAGGCTAAAATTTCCCAAAGATCCATGCACTCACAAAGATAGAAACTGGTACCATTTTTCTGGAGAACAATTTGGCGTTAAGTATCATGTTGCCCTTCATTTCCAAATGAAGGTGATAAGACCTGAAAACTTGCTACTTTACCAAAAGATTTTGAGCTGAAGGCAATTGAGAATCAACAGATGAAGGAAGAGTTCTCTGCTCTCTTCTGATCTACCTAAAAGTAGGTCATAAATATCCTTTAGTGAGAAGCTCCCATCTCCTGTACCAAGAAGAGAAGGGTCGGCCAGGCGTGGCGGCTCATGCCTGTAATCCCAGCACTTTGGGAGGCTGAGGTGGGTGGATCACGAGGTCAGGAATTTGAGACCAGCCTGGCCAACATGGTGA
>NW_012113475.1:1436-20039 GCF_000951035.1 Colobus angolensis palliatus | reverse complement strand
CAAGTGATCCACCTGCCTCAACCTCCCAAAGTGTTGGGATCATAAGTGTGAACCACTGCACTGGCCTAAATGGTAGGATTTTAACACTGATCCATTTGACCAGAAAGCCTGTTTAATTTTTACTAAAAGAGTCTTATAATAGAACACTCTTTATTCCCTGATCTTTTCTTTCATGCCCACTAGTGGCACTTCCTTAAAACCATTCCAGCTAAAAACCTCCAGTTCGTCTTACATTTTCTTGCCGCTGCAAAACTCTCAGGCCAGGTGCAGTTGGTGGCTCATGCCAGTAATCCCCAAAATTTGGGAAGTTGAAGGGGAGGATAGCTGGAGCCCAGGAGTTCAAGTCCAGCTTGGGCAACAAGGCAAGACCCTGTCTATACAAAAAATCAAAAAGTTAGCCTGGCATGGTGGTGCACACCTATGGTCTCCACTACATGGGAGGCTGAAGCAGGAGGATCACTTGAGCCCAGGAGGTCAAGGCTATAGTGAGCTGTGTTCACTCTACTGCACTCTAGCCTGGGTGACAGAGCAAGACCCTGTTTCGAAAAACAAAAAAGGAAAACCCTCTCCTAATGGATTAATTGCTGATTGGCTGATATCATCAACATCCCATTTTCTATCCACTTCCTTCTGTCTCCACCACTCCTACCAGAGTTCAATTCTTTGGCAACAACATCTCAAATGTCTCTATGTCTAACAACTGGGATCACTAATGGATCCTTTTTACTCTCCTGAGTGTTGCCTGTGAAAAACACAGGTCTGATCACATCACTTATTTTTCTTAATGGTTGTAGGCCTTTTGCCTACAGAAAAACAAAGAAAACAAAATCCTTTGCATATAATTAAAGGCCTTCTATGATCCACTTGTAACCAACCTTTCTATATTTATCTCACTGACAGTTATAGTTATATATATCCCCCCGCACCCCACCACACATACACAGGGACTACTGTCACAACGAACTACTTGCCTTTTCATGCTTGCTTTTTCCTAAATCCATGCCTCTGTTCATTCTGTGTTTTCTCTGTGGAATTTCCTTTTCCTCATTTCTTTTTATGAAAAAACATGTCTTAAATGTTTCATCTCTGTGAAGCCTTTCTTTTTCTTTCTTTTTTTTCTTTCTGAGACAGAGTCTCACTGTGTTCCCCAGGCTGGAGTGCAGTGGTGCAATCACAGCTCACTGTAGCCTCAATCTCCTGGGTGCAGGTGATCCTCCCATCCCAAGCCTCCCAAGTAGCTGGGACTACAGGTGCGTCTCACCACGCCGGACCAATTTTTAAATTTTTTGTAGAGACAGGATCTCACTATGTTGCCCAGGCTGGTCTAGAGCTCCTGGCCTCAAGTAATTGTCCAGCCTCAGCCTCCCAAAGTGCTGGGATTACAGGTGTAAGCCACCACTCCCACCTTTGTGGGAGCCTTTCTTAGATTCCACCACATAAATTGCTTCTTTTTCTAGGTTCTATAACAAATAATGTCTTTTATACAGATTCTGATATGGTTTGGCTGTGTCCCCACCCAAATCTCAAATTGTAGCTCTCATAATTCCCACGTGTTATGGAAGGGACCTGATGGGAGGTAATTGAATCATCTGAGTGGGTCTTTCCTATGTTGTTCTCGTGATAGTGAATACGTCTCATGAGATGTCATGGTTTTATAAAAGGAAGTTTCCCTGCACATGCTCTCTCTCTTCCCTACTGCCATTTATGTAAGACATGACTTTGCTCCTCCTTTGCCTTCCACCATGATTGTGAGGCTTCCCCAACCAACGTGGAACTGTGAGTCCATTAAACCTTTTCTTTATAAATTACCCAGTCTTGAGTATGTCTTTACTAGCAGCATGAGAACAGACTAATGAACATCCCCCCCTAACCAATTTAATACTAGTTTCATATTATATTGCCATATTATTCTATATTTGGTCAATAGTTAAAAAAAAAAAAAAATCTCGGCCAGGCGCAGTGGCTCATGCCTGTAATCCCAACATTTTGGGAGGTCAAAGTAGGTGGATCACTCGGGGCCAAGACATCAAGACCAGCCTGACCAATATGGTGGAACCCCGTGTCCACTAAGAATACAAAAATTACCTAGGCATAATGGTGCACTCCTGTAATCCCAGCTACTTGGGAGGCTGAGGCAGGAGAATCGCTTGAACCTAGGAGGCAGAGGTTGCATTCAGCCTAGATGGTGCCACTGCACTCCAGCCTGGGTGATAGGGTGAGATTCTGTCTCAAATAATAATAATAATAATAATAAAGTTTAAAAAATAAAAAATCTTTACTGAATATCCACTATAGGTATAACAAGGAACAAACAAAATGTAATAATTACTATTCATCAGCATTTACTTTAGACTTTACAAAATCTTTCCAGCTATTTCCCTCATGTGTCCTCATAACCATAGAGTATAGGCATGAGAGGGCTTACAGAGCTGAGAGTAATTTATCCTGAGCTTACAGATGAGTAAGTAGAATAGTGTCCCTTTATCAAAGAATCCCCACATGAAAAAACAGAAAATCAATAGAAATTCACTGTCATCATAACTCTAAAATCAAACTTTGAAAATTATTTATACCTAATATTTTACTCCAATAGCCTATTTTCTTTTTTTTTTTTTACTCATTTTCCCCTAACAGAGATTTATGGAAGGCAAGAGAATGAGAAGAGGAAAATAAAATGAAATGTCCCAACTGCCTACCACATCTGTCTCTTTCACAGTGCGTTGGCCAATTTGAGTAACCACCCTATAAGGTACATATTATCCATATATTATCTACCCGGGTACAGATATGAACAACTTAAGCCTCAGAAAATCAAGTGATTTGCTCAAGATAACTGGTAAGGAAGTAGGGGATCCCAGAATCAAACCCTCTTTCCACTAAACAGCACTGACTCAGTGTGAGATAAGGAGGACATTGGAAAGCGGATGAGAGAGGATGAGCTTGCGAAAGGTTATCATGCAGTGAGTGGGGTTGAGGAGACACAGATAGACCAGTGAGGAAGCAGAAAAGTGGTCTGTGGGAAGTCCTCAAGAGGAAAGTAGAAGAACATCTAAGAGGAGGTAGGAGCGCTGCAAGTCTCTATTGTTCTTTTACCCTTCTCTTCTTAAGACTGTCTTCTCTTTAACTCCATTGTTCTGAGTTCAAAGCCCACACTCCGTGCTTTCAGCCCTTGGGACAAATGAAAAATAGAACACACTCCCTAATATGCTTAGTTTTTTATTATACTCCAGCTGCCATCTCAGTCACCTCCAGGTGGCTCCCTGGAATGTTATCTAGTGTTTTTGTTTTTGTTTTTGTTTTTTTCACAAATGGACAAGACAATTAGGATGGCCCAGCACAAGTCAGTCGGGCGAAAGAAAACATTTGCTCAAACCGGACATTCTCCTTATAGACAAGAAATCGTAGTTTTCAATTTGAACACTAGATGGAAGTATTAGTCAACTTAATCTCTTTTATCATGCCTCCTCTTTCGCGGTTGAGATATGTCAATGGTTGACATCTCGTTTCAGTAGTAGTCTTATAATTATCCACATGAATTTTTATGACTCTCTACCCCAAACTTCTTGTATAATTTTAATATTTAAATTACTTTAAAAAAATAAGAAATGTTACACTCACATTATTACTCTTACTATTTCTACTACAACATTGTCATTTTCAGAATACTGCATTTATCAGTAATCTCAGAAATCCAGATAATAGTCCTGACCTGGGAAGATAAAGAAAAAGGGCTTCTGAATCCTAGAAATGGTTGTCATTCATAACAGTGGCTTCATGACACATTGCTGAACAACAAACTGAAGACTGCCTGAGATGTGTTTAAAATGTTGTTGGCCAGGCGCAGTGGCTCATGCCTGTAATCCCAGCACTTTGGGAGGACGAGGTGGGTGGATCATGAGGTCAGGAGATCGAGACCATCCTGGCTAACATGGTGAAACTAAAATTCAAAAAATTAGCCAGGCATGGTGGCAGGTGCTTATAGTCCCAGCTACTTGGGAGACTGAGGCAGGAGGATAGCGGGAACTGGGAGGTGGAGCTTTCAGTGAGCTGAGATCATGCCACTGCACTCCAGCCTGGGGGACAGAGTGAGACTCCATCTCGAAAAAAAAAAATTGTTTAACTTGGCCTGGTACAGTGGCTTCTGCCTGTAATCCCAGGGCTTTGGGAGGTCGAGGAGGGTGGATCACCTGAGGTCACGAGCTCAAGACCAGCCTGGCTGACATGGTGAAACCCTGTCTCTACTAACAATATAAAAATTAAGGTCAGGAGGTTGAGACCATCCTGGCTAACATGGTGAAACCCCGTCTCTACTAAAAAAATACAAAAAACTAGCCAAGCGAGGTGGCGGGCACCTGTAGTCCCAGCTACTGGGGAGGCTAAGGCAGGAGAATGGTGTAAACCCTGGAGGCGGAGCTTGCAGTGAGCTGGGATCCGGCCACTGCACTCCAGCCTGGGTGACAGAGCGAGACTCTGTCTCAAAAATATATATATATATATATATTAGCTGGGCATGGTCATGGGCACCTGTAATCCCAGCTACTTGGGAGGCTGAGGCAGAAGAACCACTTGAATCCAGGAGGCAGAGGTTGCAGTGAGCCAAGATTGCACCACTGCACTCCAGCCTGGGCAACAAGACCAAAACTCCATCTCAAAAAAAAAAAAAAAAAAAGTTTAACTGAATTTCTTAACCTAGGTGAACTAGTGGAGACTTCTACACAAGTTTAGATTAATTTTACTTGCACATAATAAAGCTGTAAATAATGGTTTAACAAATACAAGCTTATTTCTCTCACAGATAAGAAGTTCAGAGGTAAGCATGTCGCCCGAAGTCAGGGACCCCAAACAGAGGGACCTGCTGGAGCCGTGGCAGAGGAAACATAAATTATGAAGATTTCATGGACATTTCTCACTTCCCTAATAATATTCTTATAATTTCTTACATCTGTCTGTCTTTAATCTCTTAATCCTGCTATCTTCATAAGCTGAGGATGTACATCACCTCAGGACCCTGTGATGATTGTGTTAACTGAACAAGTTGATTGTAACACATGTGTGTTTGAACAATATAAAATCAGTGCACCTTGAAAGTGAACAGAATAACAGCAATTTTAGGGAACAAGGGAAGACAACCATAAGGTCTGACTGCCTACAGGATCAGGCAAAAAGAGCCATAGTTTTCTTCTTGCAGAGAGCCTATAAAGGACGTGCAAGTAGGAGAGATATTGCTAAATGCTTTTCCTAGCAAGGAATATAATATTAAGATCCTAGGAAAAGAATTGCATTCCTGGGGGGAGGTCCATAAATGGTCTCTCTGGGAGTGTCGGTCTTATGCGGTTGAGATAAGGACTGAAACACACCCTGGTCTCCTGCAGTACCCTCAGGCTTATTAGAGTGGGGAAAAAATCCCACCCTGGTAAATTTGAGGTCAGACCACTTCTCTGCTCTGAAACCCTGCTTTCTGTTGTTTATCAAGATAATATGTGCACAGCTGAACATACACCTTCATCAGGAGTTTTTGACTTTGCCCTTTGCCTTGTGATCTTGCTTTGCCCTTTGCCTTTGTGATCTTTATTGGCCTCAGAAGCATGTGATCTTTGTTCTCCCTTTTGCCTTTTGAAGCATGTGATCTTTGTGACCTACTCCCTGTTTGTACACCCCCTTCCCTTTTGAAATCCTTAATAAAATTTGTTGGTTTTGGGGCTCAGATGGGCATCACGGACCTACTGATATGTGATGTCACTCCCGGCGGCCCAGCTATAAGATTGCTCTCTTTGCATTCTTTCTGTTTATTTCTCAGATTGGCCAACACTTAGGGAAAATAGAAAAAACCTACATTGAAATATTGGGGGCGGGTTTCCCCGATATAAGCAGCCAAGGGCTCAGGTGGCAATGCTTTGATTTTTCAGGGACTCAGTCACCTTCTGTGTTTCTGCTTCATTTGAGGACCTAACTTTCATCCTGCAGGTCACCTCACTTTCTGAGATTCCAGTTGGAGTTCTAGCTATCACAACTCTATTCCAAAGCTATTAAAAGGAGAAATGAGACCATTATCCCAGAAATCCCATAAAACACTTCTGTGCACATCCAATTAACCAAAACTTATTCATGTGGCTATAGAAGCTGCGGAAGTTGCTGAAAATGTAGTTTTTAGCTCAGCACATTTAACCCCAAATAAAATTGGATTTCTATTATCAAGGAAGGAGAGGCCAGGTGCAGTGACTCACCTGTAATCCCAGCACTTTGGGAGGCTGAGTCAGGAGGATTGCTTGAGCCCAGGAGTTCAAGACCAGCTTGGGCAATAGAATGGAACCCCGTTTCTATTTAAAAAAAAAAAAAAAAAAAAGGAAGGAGAGAGGAGATATTAGGTGGCAATGAGCAGTCACTCCACAACCTACCAAAAAGGAATTGGAGGTATTTGGTCCAGACACAAGTGGTAGGTGGGTGCTGCTTCATGAGTGTGAAGAAAACTGAACTATTCACCTCAAAATATGCTTCTTTGACATATTTTGTGACCAGAGGGCCTGCAGACAGAGTGGTCCTGCAAAGCTGTCTTTTGAGGGAGAGATTTGCATCTGTAGAGAAGAAAAAGTGAACGAAACAATGGAAGCAAACAAACTTTCTTTGAAGCCCTCCCTTGTCCAGATTTAGGAAAGGTTAACGGAGAGTCTGACATCTATTTATCAAAATTTACCATCTATTCTCTTTGAGGGCTGCTACCTGAGTGGTTTCATCTATATAACCAGACCACCTTTGCTAGGCAAACCTCTTCTCTTTCTCCCATGACCTGTCTGGCCACCACCATAACTTGTGTGGACAGGCTCTGAGCCCTAACCCTTTTTTTATACATATAATTTTTAGTTTATTTTTATTTTTGAAATGGAGTCTCTGTTGCCCAGGCTAGAGTGCAGTGATGCGATCTCAGCTCACTGCCATATCCACCTCCCTGGTTCAAGTGATTTTCCTGCCTCAACCTCTGAAGTCGCTGTGATTACAAGCACGGACCACCATGCCTGGCTAATTTTTGTATTTTTAATCGAGATGGGGTTTCACCATGTTGGTCAGACTGGTCTTGAACTACTGGCTGCAAGTGATCCACCCACCTCAGCCTCCCAGAGTGCTGGGATTACAGGCTGAGACACCACACCCAGCCGAGGTCACACTTCTGTTGAACCAGAACTTGTTTCCAACACAGAAAAAAGGCCGCGGCATTCCAGACACACAAAGGAAAGAAGCGAACCCTATTATTGTCTTACTTCTGTTACTTCTCAGGATTAGTTAGCCTCTTATGTTGAAAGTGAGGACATAGAAAGAAAAGAGAAGACAGGGCAACCCATACTTTTTTTCTCTTTCAATCTTTTCTTATCATTAAGCCAAAAGTAAGAGTGTTAGTGGAATATGTGGGGTATTGAGAAGTGAAATAAAACAGATAAATTTTGTGCAGTGTTTCAGTGAAAAGAAAGACTGATAAGGATGAAATACAGATGCATATAAGGGCTGAAAGAAATACAAATTGCACAGTTTTGGTGATTTTTGCATACTAATTAAATGCTCTTATATTTGCGTTTAAAACTGGTCTAGGGAGGAAAAATAATTTTCTTCATCACTCTTCATGAGTTCTTAGCTGGGACTTCCTGTAATAAAAGACAAATTAACAACAGAAAAACACACAGAGATATAATAGCATGTAAACCTCTTGTACACATGAGTGATAATCCAGAGAAATTAGTAAATCTCTAGAATAGATCTTAGTCTTAGACTTCAGGCTTAAATACCATCATTTCTCTGAAAGAAATAAAAAAGAGTATAGGGAACAGCCAGTTATGGTCAGATGGCCAGGAAAAACATTTTAAAAGTTAGCATTGTTATGCAGATTTAAGTTGATACCTTCGCTGTTGATTAAGAGCCTCTAGTGGTTTACTTATCCCTCTCTTCCTGGTGCAGAGGAGACACCTCCCAAACAGGTGTTTTCTTCATAGATGTAAATTTCCCGTACCAAAGGGCAACCTTCATCCTTGTTTTCAGAGCTACTCCTGTGTCTGGAGTTTCTCAAAATAACCAGCTTGTGTCTGGAATTGGTGGGTTCTTGGTCTCGCTGACTTCAAGAATGAAGCCACGCACTCTCGCAGTGGGTGTTACAGCTCTTAAAGGCAGCCCGTTTGGAGTTGTTCATTTCTTCTGGTGGGTTCCTGGTCTCACTGACTTCAAGAGTGAAGCTACAGGCCTTCCTGGTGAGTGTTACAACTCATAAAGGCAGCATGAACCCAAAGAGTGAGCAGCAGCAAGATTTACTGCAAAGAGCAAAAGAACAAAGCTTCCACAACGTGGAAAGGCACCGCAGCAGGTTGCCCCTGCAAGCGCAGGTGGCCTGCTTTTATTCCCTTGTTTGACCCCACCCACATCCTGCTGATTGGTCCATTTTATAGAGCGCTGATTGGTCCGTTTTACAGAGAGCTGATTGGTCCATTTTGACAGAGCGCTGATTGGTGCGTTTACAAATCTTTAGCTGGACACAGAGCGCTGATTAGTGCATTTACAATCCTTTAGCTAGACACAAAAGTTCTCCAAGTCCCCACCTGTCCCAGAAGCCCAGCCAGCTTCACCTCTCACTGCCATTGGCAGTGGGACTTTGTGACACCTCGCCTGGGCACTCCTGCAGCCCAGAGGGAGCTCATCCCAGACAATCAAGAGGAAAAGAGGGGAAGTGAGAAAGAGAGGGAGACCTGCTACCCTGGCCAACGATCCTGCGAAGAAGAAATGGCTGTCCACGCACGGGATTCAGCCTCCGATCAAGCCCAGCAGGTGCCAGCTGGCCGCCTTGAGTGCCGGGCTTGCTGAGCCCCCACTCACCTGGAACCTGCGCCGGCCCACGAGCACCGTGCACAGTCCCAGCTCTCGCCCCTGACTCTCTTTTCACACTTCCTTGTGAGCAGAGGGAGCTGGCTCCCGCCTTGGCCAGCCCCAGAGAGGGGCCCTCCTAGCATAGCGGCAGTCTGAAGGGCTCCTCCAGTGTGGCCAGAGTGAACACCAAGGCCAAGGAGGCCCCGAGAGCAAGCAAGGGCTGCTAGCATGTTGTCACCTCTCAAGTTCAATATAATTATTATGCCAAAAAGGCATATTTGGTGTGGCATATTCTGGTTCCCTGGAGTCATATTTTGGGGTACAGTGTCCTGAGCCCCAGCACTGGCATTGCACAATATAAAGATGAGGGTAGGATTGATGCTAGTGGTTTAAAGTGATACTTTACTTGGAACAACATTAAGGAGCAAATAAAAAAATACCATGACAAGGTAAGACATTGTGGAATAAAAGAAAAAGCTTTATATTTTAGTGCCTTGAATTGCATTTTTT
This sequence comes from Colobus angolensis palliatus, assembly GCF_000951035.1. NCBI lineage: Eukaryota > Metazoa > Chordata > Mammalia > Primates > Cercopithecidae > Colobus > Colobus angolensis. Next base: position 10,691 of record NW_012113475.1, on the reverse strand, counting down.
TTTTACTTTTTGAACAAGAGGTTTTGCATTTTCACTTTGCACTGAGCTGTACCAATTATAAAGATGGTGCTGATGGCAGAGTCTAATAATTCACTCAGATTATGCAAAAAATTTATTCTCTACTGTAAGGTTCTTGTATCTGTTCGAACCCCAAGAGCGTGCCAATAGACGACACTAGGCGGTATGGAGCAACATGCTGTTTTAATGAGCGCCTGGGTGCAGGAAGGCTGAGGCCTTAAATGGTGTCAGCCCCAAGTGAGGATGGGGCAAAGGTTTTATAGTCTCCTGTAAACAGGAAGTGTCCTAGTCTGACTTAACTGCTACATTATACCCAGATGGCCTCTTTCTCAATGGATGTTCAGGGGTACGTGTCTTCCAGCCAGGGTAGGTGTCTTCCGGTTGGCTGTCTTCCTGCTTCTGCTGTCTTGCTGCCGCACGCTGCTGATGCAAGTGGCCTTGCGCCTTGGGACTGGGCCTGAGAAGGGAGGAGTTACTCATCCCCTTAGGCTTTCAGGCCCTGGGGAGAATCTTACATCTACAACTTACCTAAAACTAATTCTCAGGCCTCTATGCTAGTGAGTGGGGAAGGATCTTAAACTCATCATTTTAACTATCTCCATCTCCTATTTAATCTGTTTTGCAGCTAAATACTCCACTTTCCAGACATTCTCCTTTCTGTACCACATGAGTGCAGTGCCAATATGGGAACTACAATGAAAGATTGGAGGGAAAGGATAAAGCAGTTTATTCAAGTCAGGAGAGAAGGCTATTTCCTTGATAGTGTTTATCAATAGAGTTCATCATTGCATCACGAACTTTTATAGAAATTTCTTCACACTTTTGGCCTTAATCATCACCAGTTTATACTGAGGGAAATAAAAATATTGAACCTCAAAATATATTTTGAGATGGCTGTCAGAGAGACAGCAAACAGAAGTTTCCTTGAAAAGCTTAACTAGTTTGTATTTAAGCTTTTGTGGGAGGAATTTGCAGAGTAGGGAGGAGTAAAAGTAAATGAGAGAAAAATTCTTAAGAAAGGACATGAACAGAGGGATTGAGCACATAATTTTAAAAAGAGTTTCAGTCAACTGAAAAAAATGTTCATAATGGGATCCAAAGAGAAAAAGCAGAAAAGATATACATATATACATGCACACACAGAAGCAGCAAAGATATAAATATATATGTATACAAAAACAGAAAAGATATATATATATATACACACACATATATGTATATATATATCTTTGCGTGTGTGTGTATATATATAGAGAGAGAATATCAGCTTTTAATTGAGCTTATTTTAACCACAGAGCTTGCATTAGTCCATTCTTGCATTGCTATAAAGAAATACCTGAGACTGGATAATTTATAAAGAAAAGAGTAAAGTTTAATTGGCTCACAGTTCCACAGGCTGTGCAGGAAGCATGATGCTGGCATCTGCTCTCCTTCTGGGGAGGCCTCAGGAAGCTTAAAATTGTGGCAAAAGGTAAAGGGGTAGTAGGCACCTTATATGGCAGGAGCAGGAGCAAGAGAGAGACAGAGGAGGTGCTACACACTTTTAAACAACCACCTCTCATAAGAACTCACTCACTATCACAACAGCACCAGGGGGATGGTGCGAAACCATACAGGAAGGATCCACCACCATGATCTGACACCTGTACATGTCTGAAAGAAACAAACACCATCTATTCTCTCTCACAGCTGCTACCTGTGAGATTTCCTCTACATCATAAGATCATCTTTGCTAGCCAGGCCTCCTCTTCTCTCCTTCTCATAACCTGTTTTGTCGTGATTCAAGCCCCCATTCTTTCTGTAACTCAGGATGGTCTATGAGCTTCTGCATCCCACTGGGGCAGGGGTGGGTGATCATTCTGTGATGCTCCCCATGTACACGTTCATAAAATGTGTATGCCTTTTCTCCCATTAATTTGCCTTTTGTGAGTTGACTTTTTTGTAAACTGTCTGAGGGTAAAGGGGAAGTGCTCCCTTCGCCCTACAGTTTTAGCACTGTGAGCAGGATCACTAAAGCTGCTCTGTTTATTTGGAAGCTGCAGTGAGGGGAATCTAAGCCCTGATTGGCTAGCATAAAGGTAAGAATTTACTTATTTATTTAATTTTATTTAATTTTATTTTTTGAGACAGAGTTTCACTCTTGTTGCATAGGCTAGAGTGCAATGGCGTGATCTCGGCTCACTGCAACCTGTGCTCCCAGGTTCAAGCAATTCTCCTGTCTCAGCCTCCTGAGTAGCTGGGATTACAGATGCCTGCCACTATGCTTGGCTAATTTTTGGTATCAGGTAAGAATTTCTTAACAGTCATGCCTCTGGACCCACTCTCTCTCTCTCTCTGTGGAATCCTGTCAAGCAGATGGTAAAGGTCACTTTTCTTCCCCCTCTGAAATCTTGATTAATGTGAGAGAAAGATTGGTGTGAGTATTTGTAGCCATAGAGACTCTGGCGTGCTTTTTGGTCCTTTGTGGTATGGAGGTTCCTATTGTTTGATCCCTTTCTTCCCAGAAATAATATTTTCCTTGGTCTTTGTCTTTCTATGTTGTTCTGTCATAAAGAGCGGTATCAGATAAGGTTCCCTCTCATCTTGTTCTATGTCCTCAAGAGCTTGACCTGTGGTGAAGTGGAAGCAATCTCTCTGGGTCTCTACCATCTGGGGTACATGATTTCTGGGTCATGTCAGGTGGTCACTCAGAAAGTGGCTGGGAACCCGAGACCTTGCTCTGAATGTGTCAAGCTCTTGAGAGAGTTTGTCATAAGAAGTCTCATCCATAAAGGGCTTTTGTCACCTCAACCCTCCTTGACTGGTTAGTGCTGGGAAAGTCCAATTCCAGAAGGGCCTACCTGATGTCGCATATTAACTGGTCTGTGATTGACAGTCCCCCACAAATTTGTGGGCTACTGCCTATGGGCAACAAGAGTATTCTGCTGTCTTGGCCTATTCTGGGAGTTAATTTTTCAGGGAGGATCTTTGGGACAGCCTCTTCTGTGCCCTCTCTGAGAAAATACCTTCTCAACTTGGATAATTACACCCTGGGCTTTCCATAAAGAGGCTACTGGAATGAGTCACAATTGGAATAAAATGCACCATTGGAAATTCAATGGCCAGAAGATGGATCCTTGAAACCAGATTCCTAAATTTTTGTGTTGTTGTTAGAAACAGAGTCTTGCTGTGTCACACAGGCTCTGGAGTGCAGTGGTGCAATCATGACTCAAGAAAGCCTCAAACTCCTCATCACCTAAGTGGTCCCCTGCCTCAGCCTTCCAAATAGCTTAGACTATAGGTGCATGCCACCATGACTGGCTAATTTTTTTATTATTATTGTTTTGTAGAGACAGAGTCTCACTATGCTGTCCAGGCTAGTCTCAAACTCCTGGCTTCAAGTGATCCTCCCATCTCAGCCTCACAAAGTGCTGCAATTACAGGCATAAGTCATCATACCTGCCAACTCCTAAATTAAAAAGAAAAAAAATTAGAGATATCTTATTTTTAAAAGTTAATGGAAGCTCAAATTAAAAGAAAGAGACATAATAGTGTCATGACTAGCCTTAGAAATTCTCTTGACAAAATTAAAGAGCAAAATTCTGTCCTAAAACAAAGTTAAAATCCTTTATAAGCTCAAACTTCCTGCCCTGATCCCTGCAGGGTTCACAATAAAGGTGGCTTCACTTTGTAGTCCTGTGCTTTTACAAGTGCAGCCTGGGTTTGATTCCCAATCGGAGAATTAAATTGAGTGAAAATCAATGAAATTGGTCTCATTATAAAATCCTATGGTAAGTTCCCATGCTTCTGTGTAACCTTGGCATCCATTTCTAATATTCCTGTAACACTCTCAAACTCCTTCTTAAAAAAGATTTAATTCTCTCTGTATGTGCTTTGAGATGTAAATTTGTTACCCTGTTTCCTCTAAAATCCAGTAGGGGCTTAGGCTATGTGAGATAAACTTTAAACTTTTTCGTGTACAAAGGCACAGTTTTAATCCAACTGTCCTTTAAAACTAGGTAGTTTTAGAAATTTATGGCTAAAAATTTTAAGTCAAAGATATAAAGTCTTCGGCCGGGCGCGGTGGCTCAAGCCTGTAATCCCAGCACTTTGGGAGGCCGAGACGGGCGGATCACGAGGTCAGGAGATCGAGACCATCCTGGCTAACACGGTGAGACCCCGTCTCTACTAAAAATACAAAAACTAGCCGGGCGAGGTGGCGGGCGCCTGTAGTCCCAGCTACTCGGGAGGCTGAGGCAGGAGAATGGCCTAAACCCGGGAGGCGGAGCTTGCAGTGAGCTGAGATCTGGCCACTGCACTCCAGTCCAGGCGACAGAGCGAGACTCCGCCTCAAAAAAAAAAAAAAAAAAAAAAGATATAAAGTCTTCATGTCTATCTTTATTTTTATGCCTATATGTCTATGTTTATATATTGTCTATATGTCTTTAAGTAAATGAGTACTCATGAATTAAGTAAATAAGCCCTAATGCTTGACAAGTTCATGTGATTTTGTTAATCTTTGGTAAAGATAGTTACACAATTTTAATAAAATAAAATAAAAATGTCTTCATAATTTAATTTAGACTTTTTTGCTGGGTCTATTGGTCAGACAGATTTATACTGTCTCTCCTGTATGTTTTAAGGTCCTAAAACTGTTACTTCTTTGGGAGGCTGAGGTGGGCAGATTATGAGGTGAGGAGTTGAAGACCAGCCTGACCAACATGGTGAAACCCCATCTCTATTAAAAATACAAAAATTATCCAGGCGAGTTGGCACATGCCTGTCATCCCAGCTACTCAGAAGGCTGAGGCAGGAGTATAGCTTGAACCTGGGAGGCAGAGGCAGTGAACTGAGATTGTGCCTCTGCACTCCAGCCTGGGTGACAGTGTGAGACTCTGTCTCAAAAAAGCAAAATAAAACAAAACAAAACAAAAAACCTGTTACTTCTGTGATATTTTTGATACTTGCTTTTTTTGATAGTTTGTAAGCTTATGTCTTTGGAGTTGAGCCTTTAGATTCTGAAGCCTAGGCAAATGACCATGGTGAGACCTGGGACAATACCTGGTCCCTGTCCCCCTGGCCTAGCTATGCCTCTTGGGGTTAGATCCTCCAGGAATTGTCTTCATGGTTGTGCATCTGGTACATAATTAAAATTGTTTTTTTCCTAGGTTTTTCACTGAAAATTAGGGTTACTAAGAGTTAACATTATAATTAACATATGTAATTAAAACTACTAGATATAAGAAAAGCAATTCTATATGCTGAAGTATATAAGAAGAGTAAAATGCATTTTTGGTAAAAAAAAAGTTTATAAAAAGGCATGAGAATATGTTTTTTGTTAAAGGAAAAGTAATTTTTCCTAGTTTAGAGGTTTTTGAAAGCTGTTTTAAATTTTAAGAGTAAGAACACTGATAATACTGAATAAACATAGAAAGTCAAGGAAAAGAGAGAATGGAAAATTTGGAATAATTTATAAAAGGTTTGTGGAAATCATAATTTGTGGTCAAAACTGACTGAGATGGATGAATTTGTTCACAAGGTTTTATTAAAATTAACTTTAACATTAATAATATACTGATGTAAAGTAGACTTTGGTTTTCTAGAGAATGAGATTTTTTGTAAATAATAAGAGATAGTAAAAAGGTTTGTTTACCTATTAAGTAAACTGCAAAAGAAAGAGAGAGAAAAAATAGGTTAAGTTTGCCTTGTGGTGTCCTTATTAGGTCTTATGATTGTTGGGGAAACCGAGTCTCTTCACTATCAAAGAGTAAAGATTTTTGCTTTTGAAATTTTGTTTTGAGATGGAGTCTTGCTTTGTCCCCCAGGCTGGAGTGCAGTGGCTTGATCTCGGCTTACTGCAACCTCTCCCTCCAGGGTTCAAGTGATTCTCCTGTCTCAGCCTCCTGAGTAGCTGGGATTACAGGTGCCTAACACCACAGCTTGCTAATTTTTGTATTTTTAGTAGAGATGGGGTTTCACCATGTTGGCCAAGCTGGTCTTAAACTCCTGACCTCAAATTATCTGCCCACTTTGGCCTCTCAAAGCACTGGGGTTATGGTGTGAGCCACCATGCCTGGTCCACTTTTTGAAATCTTTTAATTATCATTTTGGATAATTAAAAGATAATTAAATAATTCATCCAAAATGATAATTTATCCAAAATGATCATTGTAGGGACCTGCAATCCTAATTTGACCAAGTGTTTTAAAACTTTAATATTTGACATTCTTCCCAAAAACAAAATTTCAAATTCTAGATTCTGTCATTTTTATCTCAAACTAACATTTTGGATATTAGGGTCTCTAGAAATGCAAGAGAGACACATTAGGCTTATTTGGTAAGTTAAAATCAAATGGGAAGCATTGTCAAATAAGAAATGGTGTTTAACTTTCTTTGAGTTATATTTATATAAATGTGTTATTGATATATATTCCAAAATCATATTTTGTTACTAAAATTCTGATATGTTTTAGTATATATTATTGGTAATAATTATAATTATTATGTTAAATTATTGTTTTACTTTGTTTCTTCTCAAAAAGCAATTTATAATTGGTTATAGTCCAAAATTTTCTTCTTCTTCAAGGAAATTTATGTAAGGGAAACTGACACTTATTATTAGATACAGATTTCTCATAACTTTGGAGGTCATACCATTGGTCTACGTAAAAAACATCTAGGACTCTAAAAAGATGATACATTCATGAAGATTGCTAACCCAACATCAAATGGAACAAGAATTAATTACATGGGAGTAAATTATTAGAGGACTGAAATAAGTTTTGTGACTTTTCTTGGTTTGAAACATGGCTGATTCTTTTTCTTTTGTTTTCCATGGTCAAAAAAACTTTTTTTTCTCCCTTGAGCTATTTATAACTTATAACAATTTTGTTAAATATACCTTTGTGAGCACATGTGAATCATTTAGCTTTCTCTCAACCTAATTTCTCCAGAACTTGGAAACTATTTGTGAGTATTCTTAATTTATGGCAATATAATTATTTACATAAGTTCAATAACAATTTTTTTTCTTTAATAAAAGGACAGAGTTAGAGGCACTGGTTATTTTACCAAGGCTTTGACTGGAATGGCGTATTTTCAGACATGAACAGACTGCTTTAAGGAATTCACATGGACTTTATTGAGCTGCTAAGACATCCCTTGGGAAGACTGGCCTGGTACTTTTTCTATGCAGTTCCTTTACAAGGTTTCTGAGCTATGGTGAGAATGTAACTTTCTGACAGGCCCATGCACCTCATGTTATTTTGAGACCTCAAGAAAAGAGAAATTCATCCAATTTGTATAGGTATTGAAGACAGTACAGTGGCAAATCCTTGGCTTGGCTTTCCACCCTCAAGGCTTTTAAAAATGTAATCTGTCAGATTGCCACTGCAATCCAAAGATGCTCCAGAGACTCCAGAAAAGTGATTCTATAGACTACTCCAGACATTAACCTTAATTTTTCTTCTGTATCCATAGCAATGCCTCTTATTAAAGACCTGTTTTCCTGCATCATATGTAGAGGCCTAGCCCATCTGTAATGTCGCCTCCTGGAATGGGACACAGCTGTTTAATTGAGCTGATCTATCCTCAGAACTAAGAGACTGACTAAAGAAGATATGGAATTCTATATTTAACTGCTCTTTTCTGCTTATCCGAATTGTTTTTTCCACTTTTTTTTCTATATCTAACAACCTCTAACCAAAATCTCTCCAAAGCAATCAGCTTGGCTTTTAATATGTGAAACTTTTAAAAGTTTCAAAGTGGGAACTAAAGGATATCAAAATATTTTATCCCCCAAAATATATTTCTTTGACATATTTTGAGATGCCTGTCAAAGAGCTAGCATACAGAAGTAACCCTGCAAAGTTATATCTTGTGGGGGAAATTTGCATCTGTAGAAAATCTGCATTGATGATGCCAGGCCTTCCCTTGCCTAGATCTGGGAAAGATTAACTGACAGTCTGAAATACCTTTAAAGGTCTGAAAGAAACATTTGCCATCTATTCTCTAACGGGACTGCTACCTGTGAAGTTTCAACTACATAATGAGACCACCTTTGCTAGGCAAACCTCCTCTTTTCTCCCTCCCATAATCTGTTTTGCCACAGTCCAAGCTGTCATTCTTTTTGTAACCTCAAGATGGCATTTAAGCTGCTGCATTCCATTGTGGGGGTGGAAGAAATCAGGCACATTCCTCAGTCCTGGGCCCAGCAAATACATTCAGCTTGACACCATATATCTCTCAATTTCCTGGGCCCAGTACAAACATGGCCCAGTGCAAATACATTCAGCTTGACACCATATATCTCTCAATTTCCTGGGCCCAGTACAAACACGGCCCAGTGCAAATACATTCCTCCATATATCTCAGCTTGGGAAATCCTGGGAAATCCCTGATAAGGGCGCCGCCGTTTGTAGTTTTACTAAAAGCACGGAAACCAATAGATAACTGCTAAATGTATAAACTTAATATGTTAACCAATTGTAATGCTTAACCTAAAGAATTCCCTTGTTCCCTGTTCCTCTGTAACCTTACAAGTCCTATTTTCATCGGGCTATAAAAAGCGAGCGTGCGCATTGTTCGAGGCCCTCTTGTATGTTGTGAAATGGAGGGACCAAGTTCGAACTTGCATTAAAGATCCTTGCCGCTTGGCTTTGACTCTGGACTCTGGTGGTCTTCTTCGGGGAATAAACGGTCTGGGCATAACAGGGGTTGGGTAATCACTCAGTAATGTTCCCCATGTGTATGCTAATAAAATGTGTATGATTTTTCTCCAATTAATCTGCTTTTTGTGAGCCGATTTCTCATCAAACCTTTAGAAAGCAAATGGGAAGTTGTTCCTTTGGCCCCTACAATGATATCTAGGCATACTTGAATCAGAATGTAGCGATTCAAATGCTTGAGTTACAGAAAACTTTTGAAGGACTATAGTAACCTGCCTGTTCACATCAGTAGAGATTTGACTTGTTGAATTCTAAAAAATGCAAACTATGATTGCTTCTAATTCCCCCCTAGTTAATATTCATTAAATGCTTTCTAAGTTGCAGGCCCTGTCCTTGGAGGTTCACAGGAATTTTTCTGTTGAATCATCACAGCAACACTATCAAGAAGGTACAGTTATTATCCTTGTTTCACATAAGATGGAACTGATGCATTAAGGAATTGAAACTAGTAGGCCTTACAAAACCTAAAAAGTTAGCACCAGGTGGCCCTAGATAGGGTCCCACCCTGCCTAGATAGGGTCCCACCCTGCCT
>NW_012113475.1:0-1329 GCF_000951035.1 Colobus angolensis palliatus | reverse complement strand
AGGGTGCTTGAAGAACATTATTATGAACTTGTATATTAGTTTTATTTTCTTAGAATGATACATTGCTAAATACTGCAAAGCAGAAAAGGGAAGAGAAGAAAGAAAATAGATATTCTAGGAAATTTTTTAATCCCTAGTTTTTAAAAGCAATTTACCAAATTAGAGTTCCATTTATACAATCATCCTCTATTATATAACTGAGAGCATACTGTCTAATTAAAACAAAACAACAAAAAACTTTGTTAGTAGAAAGGTCCTAGTTGACATTTGCCAACTGTATACATTTTGGTCTATATACTCATTCTATTCAAGATTCAGTTTTCTAACCAATAAAACAGTGATAGATGGAATCTATCATGAGTAGATTACCTACTTCATGAAATTTTTTTTTTTTTGGTGAAGATTCAATTACATATTAAAGTACTAGACACATAGTAGAGATTAAAATTCTGAAAATCCTTGAAATTATAGTTGCACTTCGAATGTGAAAAGTTAGGAATAAGAGTTATTTAACCATTTCATTTCCCTGAGTGATATAATTTTATAACGTCTTTTTTTAAAGCTTAAATTTAAAGATTTCTTCAGAGTCAAATATAATAATAAAGCATTTATTAATTAACTGAAATTTAAATTCAGTTATAAAGCTGAGAACATGTATACTTTTGTTCTACACACAGTGTCTTATTTCAATAAAAGATACACAATGTACCCAGTTTTCTGGCTTTCTTGAATACTGTTTTGAAAACTGTCTTAATGCTGTGGTCAATAACAGAAGAAATGGTTTGTCACCAGCTGTGTTCAACAGCTACAGGCCATTAAAATTCTCCTGATAAAATTCTCCATGGGTGTATAAGGTAATACATTTGTCAGACTGACAGATATAGATATAATTTATAGATTTCTAAGGAAGCAAACAAGGAACATGCATAAATATAGATCTCTGCAGAAAGAAGACTACACAAGAACCAATGAGCAGATGTATTTCCAATAGACTCTTGTAATATTCTGATGTCTTCTTTACCACATTTAATTTGACAAAGGATTTAAGATTTTACTGTTTTTCGTTGACTTCTAAAATTAACATCAACTTGGTGAAGGCAAAGACATGATAAACAGCATCTGTTTCACAAAGCTGCTTGGGGGATGAAAATGTGAGAAAAGTATAAGACCGGAGACTCTCTAAATAGATATATCAACACGTGCACACATACACACACACACACACACACACACACTTATACTAATTTTAAGGCTGATTAAATTCACAAGTCTGTTACAACTCAGCCATTATTCAAGAGAGAAAAGTTTTCTTATTTGTCAAAGTTCATT
>NW_012113474.1:0-1084 GCF_000951035.1 Colobus angolensis palliatus | reverse complement strand
GCTACCGCACTCCAGCCTGGGTGACAAGAGCGAAATTCCGTCTCAAAAAAAAAAAAAGTTTAAGAGTAAGAATAAAAAACAGGTATATACACTAAGCTTCAAGTAATAATCATGGAAAGAAAAAAATTTTTTTTTTTTTTTTTAACAGACAAGGTCTCACTCTGTTGTTCAGGCTGGAGTACAGCAGCACAAATAGCTCATACAGCCTCAAACCAAACTCCTGGACTCAAGCAATCCTCCCGCCTCAGCCTCCTGAGTAGCTAGGACTATAGAAAGGCACACGCCACCATGCCTGGCTAATGATTTAAATGTTTTAGCAAAACAAAGAACTATACATCCTCATTAATAAGTCCAAGTACATTCAAAGGCATGAAGAAAAAACAGCAAAAGTGCTATTCAATAAATGTAGATGAATAGTATTAACTAGTAAGTATATATCCTTCAACAAAAGGTTAAAGTCATTAAGAATATAAACCTTGGCTCCCTTAAAAATGTCCCAACAAGTCAGCTTCTAAAAGTTGTGGCTGGGCCTCCCAGCGCTTTGGAAGGTCGAGCAGGGAGGACTGCTTGAGCCTAGAAGCTCAAGACCAGCCTGGGTAACATAGTGAGATGTCGTGTCTACAGAAAAAATTAAAAACAAAATACAGGTGTGGTGGCATGTGCCTATAGGCCTAGTTATTAGGGAGGCTGAGGTGGGAGGATTGTTTGAGCCTGGGAGGTTGAGGCTGCAGTGAGCTGTAATCACACCATTGCACTCCCGCCTGGACGAATAAGAGTCTCAAAAATAAATAAAGGTTGACCAAAGAACACAATCAGAGTCTTACAATAAGAGCAATTTTTTAAAAAATTTCACCTTAGCCCAATAATAGAGAACTGGCTAAATACAATGTTTTTGAAGACTTATGTTCATCCTATACAAGTTAAATGAAAAGAACAAGTTTTAAAGTAGTATACATTATGTATAATCTCAGGCCGGGCGCGGTGGCTCAAGCCTGTAATCTCAGCACTTTGGGAGGCCGAGACGGGCGGATCACGAGGTCAGGAGATCGAGACCATCCTGGCTAACACGGTGAAACCCCGTCTC
>NW_012113473.1:0-1141 GCF_000951035.1 Colobus angolensis palliatus | reverse complement strand
AGGTCAAGCAATCAAGACCATCCTGGCCAACATGGTGAAACCCTGTCTCTACTAAAAATACAAAAATTAGCTGGGTGTGGTGGTGCACGCCTGTAAGTAGCTGCTTGGGAGTCCCAAGCTACTTGGGAGGCTGAGGCAGGAGAATTACTTGAACCTGGGAGGCGGAGGTTGCAGTGAGCCGAGATCGTGCCACTGCACTCCAGCCTGGGCAACAGAGCAAGACTCTGTCTCAAAAAAAAAAAAAAAAAAAAAAAAGAATCTTTCTGTGTTCTGAACGACTTTAACATATTCCACCAGACACTCATGTAGGTAGAAAACCTGTTTAAAGTGATCAAAGCTTTGAACGGATGCAGTGGTTCATAGCTGTTATCCCAACACTTTGGAAGGCCAAGGTGGGTGGATTGCTTGAGTCCAGGAGTTCGAGACCAGCCAGGGCAATATGATGAAACCCTGTCTCCACAAAAAATACAAAAACCAGCTGGATGTGGTGGCACACGCCTGTAGTCCCAGCTACTCGGGAGGCTGAGGTGGGAGGATTGCTTGAGCCTGGGAGGTCAACACTGCAGTTAGCTGTGAGAGTGCCACTACCCTCCAGCCTGGGCGACAGAGCAAGACCCTGTCTAAAACAAAAGGCCAGAGCCTAGAATCTTTTACATGGCTTTAACCATATACTGAATTCTTCAAGAATGCAACTACCATATAAATTGAGGTAAGATTGTACTTTGTTTAGCTCAGAACAATACCAAGGACTGTTCCTCATCTCAGGAAAATTAAGTTTCTACAACACCATTACCTAAGGACTGTGAATGCCAGAATGATACCTCTGTACCCATCAGCATTTGTAGCGGTTGTGTTTGTGGTGACCTTGGATTTAAGTGCAAGCGGCTAACTTCTTGATTTGTCTTCTCATGTCAATGTGCCAAAGCATTTAGATATGGGAATACACACTGTTTTGTATTAAAATTTTAAAAACTCATCCTTTGTTTTACAGTTAGGACCATGCACATATGCGTTTGGAAATTATATGTAGTTATCTATAAATTTAACTTCAGAATAATAAAGTAGTATTAAGAATTACTGTAGCAGGCCGGGCGCGGTGGCTCAAGCCTGTAGTCCCAGCTACTCGGGAGGCTGAGGCAGG
>NW_012113472.1:0-1074 GCF_000951035.1 Colobus angolensis palliatus | reverse complement strand
CAACATAGACCTTGTTTCTACTATTTATTTATTTTTATTTATTTGCCTGGGCAACATAGACCTTGTTTCTACTATTTATTTATTTTTATTTATTTGCCTGGGCAACATAGACCTTGTTTCTACTAAATAATAAGAAAAAATTAGCCAGGTCTATAGTCTCAACTACTTGGGAGGCTGAGGTAGGAGAATGGCGTGAACCCGGGAGGCGGAGCTTGCAGTGAGCTGAGATCTGGCCACTGCACTCCAGCCCGGGCGACAGAGCGAGACTCCGTCTAAAAAAAAAAAAAAAAAGAAAGAATGACTCATAGTCATTCAGAATTGAGTCGCACAGAAACAACTGAGAGCAGACAGCAAGGAGCGCAGGGCCCAGAAGGTCCAGCCTTTCTTTCCAGGCTTGAAGGGTTAAGGAAGATCGCGCCAACCTTGAAGGGGGTATGAGAGGCCTGGGCCCAGGTGAGATTGTACTGAACTCCAGTAAACAGTGTACAATTGTTCCGGGACAGAGGACAGGAACATGTTTACTAGGTGTCTGGAGTGCATCTCTGTAATCCTCATACGCACTTAATCCAGATAATCCTGGGATGCCAGCCTCACGCAGGATCATTGATGAGAATGCAAATCCCAACATTGCAATTCAGGATTTTGTTTGTGCTGAAAGCATTTTGTCAACGTTTTCTTTTGGGGTTAGCTGGGTGACAGTTCCCAGTACTTAATAGTGTTTCTTTGACTGAAAGTGGATATGTGGAACATTGTAGACTGCAATTTATAAAATATAATTAGGTATATATTTTCATTATAAAAGTAATACATGTAAAAATAATGCAGGCTTCTTGTCTGATTGGATGGTATTTTTAAAAAGAAACAAAGAATGCAAGCAAATGTAGATTTTTTTTTTAAAGGAGAGAGAAGAAAAAAATTCTCTAATCCCACCACTCTCTAATCCCACCACCCAGAGCTGACCATGTTTTTTTTGTTTTGTTTTGTTTTGTTTTTGAGATGGAGTCTCGCTCTGTCGCCTGGGCTGGAGTGCAGTGGCCAGATCTCAGCTCACTGCAAGCTCCGCCTCCCGGGTTT
>NW_012113471.1:0-1214 GCF_000951035.1 Colobus angolensis palliatus | reverse complement strand
TATATATATATATATATATATATACACACACACACACACACACACATATAAATAAATCAATATATGTAGGTTATATAATTGTGCATATAAATAAATATAATCAATTATATGAGTCAATATAATTACTAGATAATTATCTATTGATTATATGTATAAATCAATCTGTACATCTTCATTTTCTTCAGAGAAATTATCACAATCAGCAATTGCCTCCTTAATTATTTGTTGACTTATTAATTGTCTGTATCCTTTCCTATTTTGTGAACTCTGTATGGACAGAGAGCTTGTCTGACTTCCCTCAGCATCCCCTTTTCATAGCATGAAACCTAATATGTGACAGGTGCTCAACAGTATAGTGTGTGGGTGGATACATAATACTTTGCTTGGTTTTGCAGTATCCCCGTCTAATGATCACACAGACTGTGTTTGAAGACTCCTGGGGACAAAAAATTCACTCTTCCCGAGGTATCCACTCATCTTACAGCAACTTCCTCAGAAAGCTACATATATTCAGCAAGAACTTGCCTTTTAACTTCTGCTTAACAACTTGCCCTACCTGTATCCCTGACACTTCATGAGGCTCATCCTCCTTTCATAGCATAATCTGATCATTTTCATGGAGAATGAAACCCCAAATTTTTGAGACACATTTTCGCTCTGTCACCCAGACTTCTTAACCATTTCATGAAGACGACACTCTGGTCACTCTTGCCTGGACCGTGACATCTGCTATATAATTCCGTTTAAAACATGACGTTACTATTCCCGTGTGTAACTTGTGTTAGAAATATGCATGTGTAACAACACTTTCTATCAAGTAATGAAGAGTTATATACACATATTTTAAAATATACAAAGCAGTAAAAATCAATACACATCCCATCTAATAGTTTACATTATATATTTTCCTGAGATTTTCCAGAGTCAAGTTTAGTTTCAGCCATTCCAAACTGAAACCATTTCCTCAATGTAGCCTACATTACAAAAATCTGTCCAAATAACTTCTAAGCATTTCTATCTAGGACCAATAATTTTTTAGCTATTTATTGATAACCATTTTACATGTTTACTTACAACCCAGAAACTTCTTTAAAAACTTCATAAAACTTTTGTTTGAAAACAAGAATGGCAGCCTTATAGTTTCAGCAGTTATTAGGTCCCAGGCAATGCTCTAAACACATCACACCCATTATCTCATTTAATCCCACAACAGG
>NW_012113470.1:0-1544 GCF_000951035.1 Colobus angolensis palliatus | reverse complement strand
AGGCTGGAGTGCAGTGGCAGGATCTTGGCTCACAGCAACCTCCGCCTCCCAGGTTCAATCGATTCTCATGCCTCAACCTCCCAAGTAGCTGGCACTATAGGTGCCTGTCACCACACCTGACTAATTTTTGTATATTTAGTAGAGATGATGGGGTTTCGCCATGTTGGCCAAGCTGGTCTTAAATTCCTAAACTCAAGTGATCCACTTGCCTCAGCCTCCCAAAATGCTGGGATTACAGGCGTGAGCCACTGTGCCCAGCCCAGAAAATTTGTTTAAAAGCTCCTGATGCTCAGCATTACCCCGAAACAATTGAATTGGAATCTCTGGAAGTGGAGCCCAGGCATTGGTATTTTTTTAAAGCTCCCCAGGTAATTCTAACATACAGTTAGGAGTCTACTGCTGAGTTCCCTGATTCACAATCTCCTTAAGGCAAAATCAACTCATTAAAAAACACTATTATGCTAGGTGTGGTGGCTCATGCCTGTAATCACAGCACTTTGGGAGGCAGAGGTGGGCAGATCACCTGAGGTCAGGAGTTTAAAACCAGCCTGGCCAACATGGTAAAACCCCATTTCTACTAAAAATAGAATATTTAGCTGGGCATGGTGGCACACACCTGTAATCCCAGCTACTTGGGAGGCTGAGGAAGAAGAATTGCTTAAACCCAGGAGGCAGAGGTGGCAGTGAGCTGAGACTGCACTACTGCACTGCAGCGTGGGTGACATAGCAAGACTCTGTCTCAAAAAACGAGAACAAAACACTGTTAAATTATTTTAAAAAGAGAGAGAGAGATAGAATCTTGCTCTGTCACCCAGGCTGGAATACTGTGGTGCACTCTCAGCTCACTGCCACCTTTGCCTCCAGGGCTCAAGTGATCCTCCTGCTTCATCCTCCCAAGTAGCTGGGACCACAGACCCAGCTAATTTTTGTAAAGATGCGGTTTTGCCATGTTATCCAGGATGGTCTTGAACTCCTGAGCTCAAGCAATACACCCCACTTTGGCCTCCCAAAGTGCTGCAATTACAAGCCCAAACCCACTTTCCATTGACAGCACATGGTCACTCCATGTAGCAGGGGTCTGGGAAATACATTCTGGCTGGTGCCGAAGAAGGGGAGACCATGGATGTTGATGAATACCTAGGGTTCTGCCAGACTATTGCCATTAGAATTTTGTTTTACAGATGAAGAAACTAAGGCTTGACTAATAAGTGGAGGAGCCAGGGATTGAACCCATGTCTTTCTGACCCAGAGTCACCCACTTACCTGTAGACCCAGAGCCTCATGAGTGGGTGGTGATTCTGGTATATCTGGCATTTGCCCTTTGCCACCTGTGGCTATGTCACATTATTCACACACTGTCCTTTTCCATGGCCCATATTTCCCCTCCAGAGGGTGAAAGGCACAGCCTTCACTCTAATCAAGTCTGTTTTTGTTTTTTTTTTTGAGATGGGATCTTGCTTTGTCACCCAGGCTGGAGTACAGTGGTACAATCTCGGCTCACTGCAACCTCCACTTCCTGGGTTCAAGCGATTCTCCTGCCTCAG
>NW_012113469.1:0-1848 GCF_000951035.1 Colobus angolensis palliatus | reverse complement strand
TCTCGGCCTCCCAAAGTGCTGGGATTACAGGCTTGAGCCACCGCGCCCGGCCGGAATTGTTCTCTTATAACCAGGATTTCTTGCCAGTCATGTAAATTTGGCTCTGGGAAACTTTGGGCTTGGTTATTCTTGTTAACTTTCCTTACACTGAGTAAACTTTGATGGAAAAATGGGATTATGCAATCAATAGAAAAATTATCCTTCTCATGAGGAAAATCATTTATGCTCTTCCCATTTAAGAAGTTATTCCAAATACATTCAAAAGCATAAAAATTATGCTTTTAGCTCTTCCCATTTAAGTTATGCCAAATACATTCAAAAGCTTAAAAATTATACTTTTAGGCCAGGTGTGGTGGCTCACACCTGTAATCCCAACACTTTAGGAGGTTGAGGCGGGTGGATCACTTGAGCCCAGGAATTCAAGACCAGCCTGAACAACATGATGAAACCCAGTCTCTACTAAAAATACAAATATTAGCGGGGCATGGTGGGGCACACCTGTAGTCCCAGCTACTCTGGAGGCTGAGGCAGGAGACTCACTTGAACCTGGGAGGCAGAGATTGCAGTGAGCTGGGATTGTGCCACTGCACTCCAGCCTGGGTGACAGAGAGAGACTTCATCTTAAAAAAAAAAAAAAAAAAAGTTTAACTTAGACCGGGCGCCGTGGCTCATACCTGTAAATCCCAGCACTTTGGGAGGCGGAGGTGGGTGGATCACCTGAGGTTGGGAGTTTGAGACCAGCCTGGACAACATAGTGAAACTCCATCTCTACTAAAAACACAAAAATTAGCTGGTCGTGGTGATGCACACATGTGGTCCCAGCTACTCGGGAGCCTGAGGCAGGAGAATCTCTTGAACCTGGGAGGCAGAGTTTGTAGTGAGCCGAGATTGTGCCACTGCACGCACTCCAGCCTATGCGACAGAACAGGCCTCCATCACCACAAAAAAAAAAAAAAAAAAAAAATTCTTAACATTGAGAACTCCAATAGGTCAGAGAAATGAAACTACTATTATCATCACACTCATCATCACTATCATTTGGGACTTAATTTGTCTGAGGCACTGTATTAAACCCTTATTTTAATCTTGCCACATCACCATCAGATGGGTATACTTACTACTACATTTTACAGATAAGGAGACAGGCCTAATAGAGGTTAAATAACTCTCCCAAAGCTGTCTGACTAGTAAGTAGCAGAGCTGGGATCTAAATCACTGTCTCAGCCAAATTTCCATGCTCTAAAACATTACATTGTACTGCATCTCCATTCATCCCGGCTGACCCCAGGCAGAGGAGTGACAGAACTCAAGTATTGACTCTGAGCTTTCAACCCCCTCTATCTTTCATGCCTAGACATTTTGGAATACAACAATAATTTAATATATACTTGCCCATGTTATAAGTTTAACTTGATAATAACACTGATTTTTTGCTTAAGTAGGTTCCTTTTTCATATTTAATTTCTCAAGTAACACTTTGGGGCACACAAAGAAGTTTCCTAAAAGGGCATCTTATTTAGGAGTCTTCAATTTAGGTAATTTTTTAAACGGACTCTGGCTGGCTTGTTACAGTTCAAGATCAGTTTGCTGATCAGCTGGCTGCTTTTTTGGTTACTTAAGAGATGGCACGGTCAGGCGCGGTGGCTCACGCCTGTAATCCCAGCACTTTGGGAGGCCGAGGCGGGTGAATCATGAGGTCAGGAGATCGAGACCATCCTGCCTAACACGGTGAAACCCCGCCTCTACTAAAAATAAAAAAAATTAGCCAGGCGAGGTGGCGGGCGCCTGTAGTCCCAGCTACTCGGGAGGCTGAGGCAGGAGAATGGCGTGAACCCGGGAGGCGGAGCT
>NW_012113468.1:0-1739 GCF_000951035.1 Colobus angolensis palliatus | reverse complement strand
AAAAAAAAAAAAAAAAAGAACAAGGCTAATCTTTCCTGAACATTAAAACTTTGCACCCATATCACAGTTTTTCTTCATGATCTAAAGGAAAAGATCTGAAATCAGTTCTAATTATTGAGTGAATTGAATTTCTTTGGAAATAAACACCATTTTAAAAATCTTAATCTCATCTACTTTTCCAAATAATAAGATATATAATATACTATTTCTGCTTAGAACTTATAAAAGTAAGTCTTTTATGTAATTTTTTTTTTGCCAGGAACCCTAAAGCTCTCATAACTCTCGAGAGCATCAGAAGTAGCAAAACCAATCAAATTTCAAATACCTGGTATCCTCTATCAATTTTTAGAGGCTTGATAATGGTAGCTTAGGGATTTTTGGATTCTCGGAAATTCACAGGAAACAAAATGACTATTCCTAGAACCAAATAAAAGCCTTCCATTAGAAACTAAAAAAATCAATGGTGTTATATGTGTTTGTATAAGCAAAATGCAAAGGAGAAAAAACAGCAAATAATGAAAATCAGAAGAAAAACAACAAATAAACAGGAAACCACTTCCCAATTTTTCTCTTACTTGGTTTACCAGGGAGGCTATAGTGTTGCCTGGAGCCTAAAAAAACACATGATGAATATTTTGTTCCTGATACCCAATTTAATGTCTTTAAGTCTACCACAATACCTTTATGTATTTTTTGCAATTGAGAAATTCACTTTAGGTACATGACCAGTAAGTACTTTAGTGCTGAAACTATCTATGCAGAATAGCAAATATAGTGTCAAGCAATGCAAGCATATATGTGAAATTTGGCTCCATGCTAACTAAATCTGGCTTCATGCTTAACTTCATTAAAAAAGAATGGCCAAACTGCCAATGTATTTCTTTACAATATTTTTTATTTTACTTTCTTCAAGATTAAGAAATTTATGAGCAGTGTTAATTTGCTGAATTTCTCCAATTTTCTAGCAGGCTTTAAAGAATATTTTACTATCCAAACTTTTTCAACTTTTTTTTTTTTAAATAACCAGTCATTTTACTTTAGGACAAAAATTTACCTTTCAATTTACCATCCTTTCTCATATGAAAGTATTCTCTTTTCTTTATAACCTTCCTTACCAAAAACACATCTTCATATCTGTAACTTTCTTCACATCACTCTCCCCTACTTCTTACTACTTTGTTTCACAAAGTACCTTTTCAAGTCCATATTTTGAATTAAACTTTAGATAACTTCTGAATTAAACAAAAATTATTATTCTTCTCACTAAGAACACCTCTTTTTGGTACATTTTATATACAGAATAATATATTAACTATAATTCTTATCCCTAGACCTTAAATTTTAGTGAAAACCTGGCAAGCAAAAAATCCTGAGCTGCCTATCAGATATTATCATTTTATAGATGAAAACCATTCCATAATTTTTACAAATATGTTTCACCATATCATAACCTTTTCTTAATTGGAAGCAACCCAGATATCTAATGAGCATTAAAAATCATTTTAAAATTTTAAATTACACAAAAAAAACCTACAACATTTATCCTATTTACAGGTACTCAATTCTTTCATTTTTAACAGTTTAGACTACTTCTGAAAACTGAGATATTAGTCACAGCTAATCATCATTTAAAGTTATTTCCTTGTTATCCTTTGTTTTATTTATTTATTTATGTATTTATTTATTTGTTTATTTTGAGACGGAGTTTTGCTCTGTCACCCAGACTGGAGGGCACTGGC
>NW_012113467.1:0-1224 GCF_000951035.1 Colobus angolensis palliatus | reverse complement strand
GGAACCCGGGAGGCAGAGCTTGCAGTGAGCTGAGATCCAGCCACTGCACTCCAGCCTGGGCGACAGAGCAAGACTCTGTCTCAAAAAAAAAAAAAAAGTAGCTTCCATCCCACTAATTTGCTCTTTAATTGTATTTAATCTTGTGTTTGCGTTTCAATTTTTAATTGTAGTCATTATCTTTTTATATGATAGTTGTGATAGTTGAAGTTTGGATTTGGTTCTATTGTTTTTTCTTTCTGTGCATTCTTCCTCATGGTGTTGTTGTTGTTGTTGTTGTTTGTTTTGTTTTCTGTTTGTTTTTTTTGAGACCAAGTCGCGCACTGTCGCCAGGCTAAAGGGCTGTGGTGCAATCTCGGCTCACTGCAACCTCTGCCTCCCAGGTTCAAGCGATTCTCCTGCCTCAGCCTCCTGAGTAGCTGGAACTACAGGCACGTGCCACCAGGCCCAGCTAATTTTTGTATTTTTAGTAGAGATGGGGTTTCACCATGTTGGCCAGGATGGTCTCGATCTCTTGACCTCATGATCTATCCGCCTCTGCCTCCCAAGTGCTGGGATTACCAGCATGAGCCACCGCCCCCAGCCGAGTTCATGGTATTTCGAACTCTACTCTGGGGATTATTTAATATTTAAGGCATAGTTGGTTTGAGTGTACATTTTTCCAGAAAGTATTTGTGTTTGCGTCTGCTTGGCACTGCAGACATTATCAACTGGATCCACGTTATCTCCTCTTGTGGCTTTCCAAGCTGTGCAGACCCCATCAACATGAAGATTGGCCATGAATGTTCAGCGAGAACTGAAAGACATGACCCAGAACCAAAGCAGAAAGAGAACCTGTCTCTTTGTCCTCTGCTTCAGTTAGGTCAATTTTTTTTTTTTTTTTTTTAATTGAGACAAAGTTTTACCCTGTTGCCTAGGCTGGAGTGCAGTGGGGCGATCTCAGCTCACTGCAATCTCCGCCCCCCTGGTTCAAACCATTCTCCTGCCTCAGCCTCCCCAGTAGCTGGGAATAGAGGCGCCCACAACCACTTCTGGCTAATTTTTATATTTTTAGCAGAGACAGGGTTTCACCATGTTGGCCAGACTGGACTCTAACTCCTGACCTCAGGAGATCCGCTCCCCCTTGGTCTCCCAAAGTGCTGGGATTACAAGCGTGAAGCACTGCAACCAGCCAGTGAGGTAGACTTTTTTCTCACTTTACCGTTTCCTTGGTCTGGGCTGTGTGTG
>NW_012113466.1:0-1223 GCF_000951035.1 Colobus angolensis palliatus | reverse complement strand
ACCAGGCTGGTCTCTCTCTCTTTTTTTTTGTTTTTTTGAGATGGAGTCTCGCTCTGTTGCCCATGCTGGAGTGCAATGGTGTTAGCTCACTACAACCACACCTAGCTAATTTTTCTATTTTTAGTAGAGCCGGAGTTTCTCCATGTTGCCCAGGCTGGTCTCGAACTCCTGGCCCCAAGTGATCCTCCCATCTCAGCCTCCCAAAGTGCTGGGATTACAGGCATGAACCACACCAAGCCTGGCCCCTTTCGACTCTTGAGAAGCAGTGCAGTAAAACAGAAAGGACCTTGAGAGATCTGGATTCTAGTCCCAGTTTAGCCTCTAGCTGTGTGATCTTGACTAAGTCCTTAATCCCTCTGGGTCTCAGTTTCCCCATGTGTAAAATGATGTGGGCAGACAATTTCTAAGGCCCTTTTCAGCTCCAATATTCAAGGTCTGAACCTCTGGCTTTCAGAAAGCATTTTCCTCCAGAGAACCTGTTATTCGAGTCCACTAGATGGCACTCTAACACCATATTTAAATATACTATGAATTAATGTTTTTTTTTTTTTTTTTGAGGCGGAGTCTCGCTCTGTCGCCCGGACTGGAGTGCAGTGAATTAATGTTTTTTAACCCTGCCACATTATTCCTAAATTACCATCATAAGACAACCCTCCTCATCTCTTACCAAATGGCTTCTTGAAGAACCATGATTCAGCCTTCATTAGAGCTATTTTCATAGTGAAGCTGATTATCGTGAGCTCCCTTGTGTTAAATAAATGCAAACTCTTAATAAATACACATACTTGTGGAAAATCTTAAAAGTGCCATGACATGAAAATGTCAAAGTATCTGCCATGAAATTTTCAGAACCCCTATTTTTTTCCGTATCATCATGGAATTGATGAAAAAAATATCAAATATCCCATTTCATACATGTCATTTATAGTACACAGGTTCACAGAATATTAAGACTGAGAAGGGACCTTAATGGTCAGGTGGAAGGTAAACCCAAACTTTAACTTTTTTTTTAGGGTCTTTTTTTAGACAGGGTCTTGCTCTGTCACCCAGGATGGAGTTCAGTAGCGCAATGATAGCTCACTGCAGGCTTGAACTCCTGGGCTCAAGAGCTCCTCCTGTCTCGGCCTCCTGAGAAGCTGGAACTACAGGTGCATGCCACCATGTCCAGCTCTCCCAAATATAACTTTTATATTCTTAGAAAGTAGGCCAGGCATGGTGGTTCA
>NW_012113465.1:0-1543 GCF_000951035.1 Colobus angolensis palliatus | reverse complement strand
TAATCCCAGCACTTTGGGAGGTTGATGTGGCAGGATTGCTTGAGCTCAGAGTTCAAGACCAGCCTGGGCAACATCGTGAGACCCCATCTCTTACACACACACAAAAAAAAGATTGTATTTGTCAGAAAATACGAAATGGATAGGGCAGGTAGATACATACTACTATTTACTTAGCACCTATTAGGTGCCAGGATTTGTACCTGGGTAGTTACAGTGAAAAATCAAAGTTTGAGAGAGAAACCTTGATACCGCCCTTCCAAACTTTTAGGGAAAAGGTGATAGGAGAGTGAACTCTGGCACCCAGCTTCTCATGCAAACGTGCTTTTATTGTTGAATAGACAATTCAGGTTACTGAACTGAGGCTGCGCCGTGGGTCATCCAGCCTACTCCCCGTCCCTTTATCTGATTCCATGTCATCAGGCAACCTTCTGACTGTGCTCTTGCCTCCCACAGGGTGACAAGTGGAGTGCACAACATAATTAGAGAGCTAGAGAAAAAAAAAGCAATAGAGCACTGGAGCTTATTGCAATTACAAACATTTGAGAAGAACACATACAGACCAAGCTGTTAACGCTTGCTATCTCATAAGGTGGAATGAGAAAGGACTCACACACATTGGGACTGGATTTTTAAAAAATAACCATACTACTTTTCTATTAAGAATAGATGTAATATTTCTTAATAATAATTTGGCTCTACTTTCATGCTTACCAAACTGACAAAAAATTTCTGGTCTGCCTGTCAGTTGATTCTTTAATAAATTAGCCTTCTGGGTTGATAAGTGTGTCTTATGATGTAGTTTTACATGAATTCTACGTTAAGAGAAGAGTACACTTTAAATCTAGCAAAATTAAGTTCTAAGTCTCCAAAGCCCTGGGGCTTTGTGGATTCTAAGGTCAAGGACACTTAGTAGTGCCTCTTCACAGCCAACAGCTGGCCTTCCTTGGTAAAACCTAAACCACACCAAGTCCTCCCCATTCAAATTCTACAAGCAGAAAATATTAAAGAACTACAATTTAGACCGTTTCCAGAGAACTTCTCCTAGCATTTCGGTATAATTTACAAATAAGCAGCTCTTAGATCTGCAGGCTTGCCTTACTATCTTTGGATAAAACAAGGTTGCTTCTCCACAATCAACCAACCTCCAGCACCCACTCCATGCCCCGAAATAGATCAGAACCATGGAGGAAGTCCCAGGAACATGAGAGTGCTGAGTTTAACCTGGCCCTACAATTTGGGTCCAAAGTCCAACTAAACTCCCACCTGTGGCCCAAGGTTTAAAATTAAAGGCTGAAGTACCCTGCAGCAGGGGCCACTGAATGTGCACTGACATTTCAGCATCAGACAATCAGGGGCCTTCAGCTACCCCTAAGTATGACCAATGGGTTATCTCCAAGTGACTGCTCTGTATGAAGATGATATATTGTCACAAAACCCCCAAATCCTCCTTCTTGGCAAATTCCAACTATTAAAAAATCAAGACCTGCCAGGCGCAGTGGCTCACGCCTGTAATCCCAGCACTTTGGGAGGTTGATGTGGCAGG
>NW_012113464.1:19624-23030 GCF_000951035.1 Colobus angolensis palliatus | reverse complement strand
TCAATCTCCTGACCTCGTGATCCACCCGTCTCGGCCTCCCAAAGTGCTGGGATTACAGGCTTGAGCCACCGCGCCCGGCCAGAGAGTTTTTAGGTTGGTAAATTTACTCAGTATGATTCTGTCATGGTAGATACATGTCATTATATATTTATCCAAACCCATGGAATATACAATGTCAAGAGTGAACCCTAACAGAATTATGGACTCAGGGTGATAATGATGTATATATTAGTGTAGGCTCATCAGTTGGGACAAACGTACCCCTAGTGGAGGAGGCTTACAGGGGCGGATGTACACGTGAGGGGGCAGGGTGAAAATGGGAAATCTCTGTGCCTTCTGCTCCATATTGCTGTGAACCAAGAACTGCTCTACAAATAATGTCTATTAAAACAAAAACAAAACAAAACCCACACAACGGTTAAAGTTGACAAAGAAATATCCAGAGGACACAGTAACTGCAACTTCATAAGCAGTTCAGAAGACATGAGATGCATGAGGCAAGAAACATAGATACTGCCTAAAGAATAGTGTTCAGATTCACAGGCTTGTTTTGTTTCTGTGTCTTTGTTTTTGTCGTTACCGTTGGACACAGAGCTATTAATACAAATTCTCAATAATATTTAAATATAGAACTTAATACATACAGTCAAATGTCCTGAAGAGATCTCTGATTTTGTCCACATCTAATGATATGGATGATATCGTTATTAGCCAAAGATAACCAAATATTTAAAAGTCACTTAAGGACTAATTTGTTATTAGAGTTTCATCTTATGTTTCCTCTTTAAATACTACGTAGAAAGGCAGGACTCTGTTTTACACAAGTCTCCAGTTTTCGTTTTATCTGCTAATTCAAACTTGGCCGGAGAGAAATGTTATTTGGTAAAGAGAAATCTAGGAAGGTATCAATACCAGGGGAAAATAATGTTGAACCAAAAAGATAGGCTTGTCATGGGCAGATAGGAGTCATAGAACCAGAATTTATAGTTTTACGTTTTTCTTTTGACATTTGGTTATCACACTACACATTTGATTTATATTCATACTAAGACTGTGTGCTTGTCTGGGCGTGGTGGTTCATGCCTTTAATCCCAGCACTTCAGGAGGCCAAGGCTGGCAGATCATGAGGTCAGGAGTTCAAGACCAGCCTGGCCAATACAGTGAAACCCCATCTCTACTAAAAATACAAAAATTAGCCCGGCGTGTTTGCGCGCCTATAGTCCCAGTAACTCGGGAGGCTGAGGCAGGAGATTCGCTTGAACCCGGGAGGCGGAGGTTGTAGTGAGCCAAGATTGCTCCACTGCACTCCAGCCTGGGTGACAGAGCAAGATTCTGTCTCAAGGAAAAAAAAAAACAACTGTGCGTTGAATCCAATACAATGGCATAAATTGATTTTTACAAATCATTTCATGTTTTATAAGTTTTTTTCATTCATCTTCATATGGTCAGTAATTTCATATGTTAAATCTTAGTAAGATAGATTTACTTCTCTGTTTTACTTTTCAACTTTTAATATTTATTAGTTTCCTTTGCACTTAAAGAAATTACACCTACATGATTAAGTGGCATGATCACAAGGCTTGTGATTGGAAAATGATGTTTGAAGTTTCAACATCATTCCTTGCACTGTTAAGCAGTCTTGACCTTCCAAGTTGGTTGAAATCATTAATCTTTTTCTCAACTTGTTTTTGACAATGTTTAAGCCCTTTTAACTATCTGATGATTTTAATATATATTTGCTAGTTCAGCAAACCAGTTCTTCTCGGATCCTTTCTCTGCCTGGCTGTGCTATACAAGCCTGACACCGAAGTGTTTTTCTGAACAAATCTCCACAGAATGTGTGTAGCATAAACTTTCTTCCAACCTGAAATTGTTTAATGCCACAGTTTCATTTCTCTCTGAAATCAACACAAACGGAAATGACGTGTCTGCTTTTAAAATGTCTTTTGAAGAAAATTATAAGTAGTATAATCACAAGCTTTACATTATTTGAAATAATTCAATTAAAAAGGAAAGTGATAAAGTATTTAATGATTAAAATAAAAAAGTTACAAATCTCAGATTTTTTAAAAGTCTAAAATTTCAAAGCAGTATTATTTATAAGAGGAAAATGAAGGAAAGAAAAGGAATCTCAATGACAGAATCTAGTTCATAGAGCCTCTGAACATATTGATTTGAAAATTGTGTTTTTGATTAATGAAATTCTGAGGTGTATGTGTGTGTATGTGTGTGTACATTTCATCAGTTTCATTTTTATAAAATTCTAATCTCTTCTTCAAAATAATATTTCAATCTTATTTGAAATTAGGTATCATTAGTTAAAACCTCAGTCTTTTCTCTATTAAAATTTTGTGTTTTACTACTTGAGTTTTATTATTAAGACTCAGATTGTTTTCCTGTGTGTGATTAGAAATATTGTGGTCATATCAAGATAGACATCAGCAGCAGGGGTCTGTTTTCTTGTCATTCAAATGAAACATATTGTTTAATATTCAAAATAATGTTGATTTAGGGAATAAAATGGAAGCAATATGAAAGAAACACCTTAGGAGTCTTATAAGTAGATTTCAACTCTTAAGGGAAGGATCATGGACAATAGTTGAGGAAAAAACATCTTTTGGCCAGTGACAGTGCAGCAGTAGTTCTAGCTAGCTGCTAGCTGCTGGCAGGAACCTACCTTAACAAATATTATCATGCCTTACTCTATACCCTACCCAGTTTTTCTCCATTACTACCATTAATTAAATCTTAGCTTAATATTTCCTCTAATCCAATAAACGGCAGTGCCAAGAAGTAGTCTCAAGATGGGGTCTTAACCCACCCTCTTCAGAGGCTGACAAAGACCTCCCTCGCGGTATAAAATTGAAATTAATGAACTATATTTTCTAAATACAGTTTTCAAACAATTTTCTTTTTCTGCCCCCAAATCCCACTTTCAAACTCCTAAAAATCTACTATGAAGAAATCTTAGCTCTATTTATTGAGTTGTAATTTCTATTCAAGTTCTCTGATGCCAATGAGCATTCCAGAAATTCTACATAGGAGGGATTTTAGAAATGGCAATCTTAAGAGAGTGTGGAAAGGAGGGAAAATAGGAAAGAGAGTGAAGGGCAGAAAATTATATGCAGACTACTTTGTGTGTGTGTGTGTGTGACACAGTCTCTCTGTGTCCCAGGCTGGAGTGCAATGGTGCAATCTCGGCTCACTGCAACCTCTGCCTCCCAGGCTCAAGCCAGTCTCCTGCTTCAGCCCCCCGACTAGCTGGGATTACAGGAGTTCACCATCGTGCCCAGCTATTTTTGTGTTTTTGGGTAGACACGGGTCTTCACCATGTTGGGCCAGGGACGGTGATTCACACCTGTAATCTCAGCACTTTGGGAAGCCAAGGCAGATGGATCACGAGGTC
>NW_012113464.1:11925-12574 GCF_000951035.1 Colobus angolensis palliatus | reverse complement strand
CTGACATATGGGTTGATCTTCCTTTGTTAACATCTCTTATTCACTCATTGTTTTCTTCCATTCTTCTAATAATTATTGGTTTTATATTTTGAAGTTCAAGAAGTGAAAATGCCCTCTTTTCATATTAAGATCATAAAATATAATCAGAATTTAGTTGATGCAAACTTTAAGGGTTTTGTATTGCCTTTGATTCTTTTACATTAGTTTATACTGTATCAGTCCATTTTCTATGTAAAGTTAATTGGTGGGAAAATAAAAGTTTGGTTTAATATCATCCAGGTTAGTTGAAAATTTGAGAAAAAAATAGACTTCAATACTTAGGTAGTCAAAATACTGGGTGTTTTTCTTTCTCTAGTATGCCTTTTAAACTGCAGTAATCAAAACAAAAATTGTGTTTTATTTTGTGTAAAATATTTTATTCATTGTTTTAATCAGTAAACACTTATTTAACACCTAATTTGTGTCAGCATACACAATACACACTCTCTCACATTAAGGAATGTGAAGACTATGGGATGATAGAGGGACATTAAGAGAAAATTGTAGGATAGTAGAGGATAATTAATACAGTCTGAAATACGGTTTATCTCATTTAGTCCTTACCAAACACATATTTGACTGGAAGGGGGATTATTATGATCAATTTTTT
>NW_012113464.1:6116-6920 GCF_000951035.1 Colobus angolensis palliatus | reverse complement strand
GCTCTCTGATGTGGAACCTTCCTTCTTGTTCAGCTTAAATATAAACAATCACGTTAGTGTACACTTTTACATAATGTCTTACTCAAAAGTTATTTCTTCTTCTTTTTTTTCTTTTTTTTTGTTTTTTGTACTACTGAGAAAATGGCTTGCTGGTAAAGACCTAGGGTAAAATGTGCCACAATGGAAAATAATCTAGTTTATGTATGCATTTTTCTTAAAGGCCTATGTTTGTCTGGAAATTCTCTGTGGAAGAATGTGCTATTTTTTCCAGTGATTTCTATTTATCATTGAGCTGTGGGATACTACTGGCAATTTAGAGAAGACTAATGTCCTACAGGTTAGAGACCAACAGCAGGAGATGCTCCCATAAAGACAAATGTTCTAAAGATTTATCTGTTTACCTACATAATTTTTTCCTCTTTAAGATACCTAGGGATTTTTGTGCATCATTTGGCACTGATTTGTAAGATACTGTTGTCAGGAGAGAAAAAAAGAATGTTAAATTTGTCTCATAGAAAATACCTCATTTTCTAGACATTTAGAGAGTAGTAGAACGTTTTTTTCTTGGTTGTGCATCTCATAATGATACCACTAAAAGCTAATTATCTTTGAGAATCTAAGTAAATACATTAATGACTTTATTCTGGATTTGCCATTGAGAAAACGTCAGGCTTGATATTGATGGAGACAAGAGGCAGAGAAATTCCATGCTGACAGGGGCAGGTCCCTGGCAAAGCCCCATCTTTAAGCCAAAGGTAGCCTGAAACTTGCAGCCCAAAGTGAGAACTTCTACTCTTGTTTGCC
>NW_012113464.1:454-856 GCF_000951035.1 Colobus angolensis palliatus | reverse complement strand
AATTAGCTATTATCTCCCTAATAAAAGTGATCTATTTGATTGTTCCTATTTGGAAGATTACAACAGAGAATAAAGAAAAAATCCTTATAAAGAAATATTTTTTCTCCCTCTGCTCTCTTTAAGTCTCATCCTCTGAAGATTTTATTATGGAAAAAATGGCCTTTCCATACTTGGATGACATCTCGACCAAGTGGAAAGTTGTTTACACATCCACATTCCTACCTCTGATGGCATGTGTGAGGCATTTTATGCTCCATGGATGAAAGGCCTGCCGTGCACTGAAGGTAGCATCATTGTTATTACACCCAGGGCACTTGTTTAAAGATCTGTCTTTAAACAACAACTACAAGGCCCATTTAAAACTCACTTTAGTTATGAACATACTAGCAATTTAACTTGAGA
>NW_012113464.1:0-404 GCF_000951035.1 Colobus angolensis palliatus | reverse complement strand
TGTTCAAACACACATGCTCTACAAACAATTTGTTGTGTAGTTAATGCAATCATCACAGGGTCCTGAGGTGACATTCATCCTCAGCTTACGAAGATGATGGGATTCAGAGATTAAAGTAATGACAGGCATAGGAAATCACAAGAGTATTGATTGGGGAAGTGATAAATGTCCAAGAAATCTTCATAATTTATGTTCTTCTGTCATGGCTTCAGGGGGTCCCTCTGTTCAGGGTCCCCGACTTCCCACAACACCATCTCAAAAAAAAAAACACGTTGAAATCAGTGGAGTTTAATACTGAGATATCACTAGGTGCCAGGAATAGTGGTTACGGCTCATTTGCTCCTCATAGAAATAATGTTGGCTGGGTGTGGTAGATCACACCTGTAATCCCAGTACTTCAGAAG
>NW_012113463.1:0-1033 GCF_000951035.1 Colobus angolensis palliatus | reverse complement strand
AAAAAAAAAAAAAAGGAATCTGGTGGTTAAATAAGTTTCAGAACTATTTAATTATTTGGATTAATCAAAAATAGGCAAAACTAGCTTCCTTTTCTTCAAAACTACTCAGAGCCTTTAGGGTACATCCTGAATCTCCAAGAAGGAACATACATTTCCCAAATGTATTTAATGAGGAAACTTTTTCTCACTGAACAGCTCTTGGGACTACTGTTTTGTGGAACACAGAATGAAAACTACCCTAACTCAATGGAAAAATGAAAACAGCACATAAAGTTCCTGCAAACCGTGGTGCCTAGAACAATGTCTGGCACATCAAAGGTTCTTTTTTTTTTTTTTTGAGACGGAGTCTCGTTCTGTGGCCCAGGCTGGAGTGCAGTGGCGCGATCTCGGCTGACTGCAAGCTCCGCCTCTTGGGTTCACTCCATTCTTCTACCTCCGCCTGTAGCTAGGACTACAGGCGCCCGCCACCAGGCCTGGCTAATTTTTTTTGGATTTTTAGTAGAGGTGGGATTTCACCGTGTTAGCCAGGATGGTCTCGATCAGATTCCTGACCTCGTGATCCGCCCACCTCTGCCTCCCAAAGTGGTAGGATTACAGGCGTGAGCCACCGCGCCCGGCCACATCAAAGGTTCTTAACAAGTTTCTGTTATACCAGTGTAAAGGGATCAATATTTTGTTACGATTACCAAACATATTTGATTGTGTATTTTTAAAAGCAATATGTATGAGATTACTATGCCAAAAAACACACTTGGGGGACGGGCGCGGTGGCTCACGCCTGTAATCCCAACCCTTTGGGAGGCCAAGGTGGACGGATCACGAGGTCAGGAGTTCGAGACCACTCTGGCTAACACGGTGAAACCCCATTACTACTAAAAATACAAAAAAATTAGCCGGGAGTGGTGGCACACACCTGTAGTCCCAGCTACTTGGGAGTCTGAGGCAGCAGAATCCCTTGAACCCAGGAGGCGGAGGTTGCAGAGATCCGAGATCACGCCGCTGCACTCCAGCCTGGGTGACAGAGCGAGACTCC
>NW_012113462.1:0-1686 GCF_000951035.1 Colobus angolensis palliatus | reverse complement strand
CCCAGGCTGGAGTGGCACGATCTTGGCTCACTGCAGTCTCTGCCTTCTGGGTTCAAGGGATTCTCCCGTCTCAACCTCCTGAGTAGCTGGGACTGCAGGCATGCGCCACCACATCCAGCCAATTTTTGTATTTTGTGGTAGAGACAGGGTTTCACCATGTTGGCCAGGTTTGTCTCAAACTCCTGACCTCAGGTGATCTGCCCACCTTGGCCTCCCAAAGTGCTGGGATTACAGGCGTGAACTACCGCGCCTGGCCTTGTTTCTTTTGATTCTGATTATCACTAATTGTTTCAAGAAGATTTTCTTTTTGTTGTTGTTGTTGTTGTTTTGTTTTGTTTTGTGTTGTGTTGTGTTGTTTTTTGAGACGGAGTTTCCCTCTTGTTGCCCAGGCTGGAGTGCAATGGAGCGATCTTGGCTCACCGCAACCTCCGCCTCCCGGGTTCAAGTGATTCTCCTGCCTCAGCCTCCCGAGTAGCTGGGATTACAGGCATGTGCCACCATGCCTGGCTAATTTTGTATTTTTAGTAGAGATGGGGTTTCTCCATGTTGGTCAGGCTGGTCTCGAACTCCCGACCTCAGGTGATCCGCCCACCTCGGCGGACTCCAAAAGTACTGGGATTACAGACGTGAGCCACTGTGCCCGGCCAAGACCGTAAGTTTTAAGCCATAAATTCCTTAATAGAAAGCCCCTTTACCAAAGTTGTATTGTTCAGATCATTTATGATAAAAAGTCCTGCACAATTCTACATGTTTAACATATGTTGGTTATAATTAATAATGGGATTTCTTATGGTCATCTTTTTGTTAGTGTGTTTGCTTCTTTCAAATGAAAACATTTTTTAAACATTTTGATTTTTAATTAAGATCACATAATTACTACATGAGCACTTGAACAAATAATTCAAATACAAAGAACCACATTCTGTAAAAACTTAAAAGTGTTCCTTTTTACTCCCTGTCTATCTATGCCACACACCCAGTTCAACACCTCATTCCAGTATGGTTTCCTGTTTATCTTTCTAGGCCATTTGCTACCATATACATAATGTGCAGATTCACAGATGCATATACAAATATTTAGCATGGGAATTTAGAGGTTTTGTCAAATAAAATTTTAAATAATTTGTACTACCATTAAAAATACTCTATGTTCATTTTCTTCTTTTATATTATGTTTAATTTTTAAGGAATTCTAGTTTCAAAGCATATTTCAATTAGCCCTTTACATTCTTGTATTGTAACCTCAGTGATTTGATAATTCATTCATGTTTGAAGAGTTAAATGATGATCATCCAAATTATAAATAATGAGCACTCTTTGGTATACAATTACCATACTAAGAATGTTTGAGTACAAAAGAAAAAAATGCCCTCTTTATTAGAATGTTGATTTATTTTCTTCTAAAATTATTTAGAATTTTTAAAGGCATGAATAGCATACAAAGTGAAGTATTTCAGAATGATACAGAGGTTTTAAAAAGTGATTGGGAAAGTACATTCCTAAAGATTTGTGGGTAGAGATGTAGTTTTTTGAGTTAACTCTTGAAAATTATGAGTTTGGGTACCGTGGCTCACACCTGTAATCCCAGCACTTTGGGATTACTTGAGACCTGGAGCTTGAGACCAGCTGGGTAACATAGTAAGACCTCATCTCTACAAAAAAAAAAAAAGTAAAAATTAGCCAGGT
>NW_012113461.1:0-1162 GCF_000951035.1 Colobus angolensis palliatus | reverse complement strand
TTTTTTTTTTTTTTTTTTTGACCTAGGGCCTCGGCTGGTCCAATGGTGTTGGGTTATCAGAATTTGTTAACATTAGTGTCACTAAACTTGATATACAGCCCCCTACTGCTAAAGTTAACTGGCTTTAAAAAAAAAAAACAGGTTCTCACTCTGTCGCCAAGGCTAGAGTGCAGTGGCACAGTCTCAGTTCACTGCAACCTCTGCCTGCTAGGCTCAAGCCATCCTCCTACCTCAGCCTCCCGAGTAGCTGGGACCACAGGCACGCACCACTATGCCTGGATAAATTTTGTATTTTCTGTAGAGATGGGGTTTCCCCATGTTGCCCAGGTTGGTCTCAAAGTGCTGAGCTCAAGCAGTCTGCCAACCGCTGCCTCCCAAAGTGCTGGGATTACAAGTGCGAGCCACTGCGCTCAACCCTTCAGCTCCAGTTTTGTGGCCTGCGTATGCGTGTATTTAATGGTTTCAAGTGAGAACTCCTTGCACACATTTATAACCTGCTGACCAACCTGACGTCTGGGTGAGACAACCCTGGCAGATTCTCAGCAAGCGCCTTCTTGTGTGATGACCTTGGTATTAATCGTTTTTCTCCTGGCCTGATTCTTATTTGCTGAGGACTCAGAGTCTGAGATAAATCTCGCTGTTTTGAAACAAGGTCTGGTTCTGTCACCCAGGCTGCAGTGCCGTGGTGCAATCTCAGCTCACTGCAGCCTCCACCTCCTGGGCTCAAGCCGTCCTCCCACCTTAAGAGGAGAAAATGCCACCAGCCCAGTGGTGTTCTGCTTTAGATCTACTATGGAGTAGCAAACCCTACTCCATAGTCAAATCAGCCATTAGCCTTTCATGAAGTTCTTCCTATGGTGAGGGCTCCTCAAGATATATGTGTGTGTGTGTGTGTGTGTGTGTGTTTTAAGAGGGAGTCTCGCTCCGTCACCCTGGCTGGAGTGCAGTGGCACAGTCTCAGCTCACTGCAACCTACCCTACCCCTCCCAGGTTCCAGCTATTCTCCTGCCTCAGGCTCCCAAGTAGCTGGGATTACAGGCGCCTACCACCACATCCAGCTAATGTTTGTATTTTTAGTAGAGACAAGGTTTCGCGGGTTACAGGCCAGGCTGGCCTCAAACTCCTGCCCTCAAGCGATGCACTTGCCTTGGCCTCCCAAAGT
>NW_012113460.1:0-1191 GCF_000951035.1 Colobus angolensis palliatus | reverse complement strand
AAAAAAAAAAAAAAAAAATGGTAAAACACTTAGGATGCCTAGAGCCTACTAAATGTAACTTATGTCAGTAACCAAAATATAGGTCTTTTTGAAGCAATATGTGCTTGTGAAGACCAATAATTTTGTTGTTCTTTATGTTAAATATGGAAACATTTTTAAAGTTTGGGAGTTTAATTACTTAAATTTTGTCCTGGCTGCTTAGTTAAATGGAAGTAAGACGAAACCAGGAAGCAAATGATGCAACATGAGTTTTTGGTTTTTTTTTAAAAAAAAAAAAGGAGACTCAGGAGTGGTGGCTTACACTTGTAATCCCAGCACTTTGGGATGCTGAGGCAAAGGATCACTTGAGGCTCGCAGTTCAAGACCAACCTGGGCTACATAATGAGACCCCATTTCTACAAAAAATTTTAAAAATAGCACAGCGTGGTGATGCACGCCTGTGGACCCAGATACTCAGGAGTCTGAGGCCGGAGGATCACTTGAGCCCAGGAGGTTGAGGCTGCAGTGAGCTATGATTGGACCACCGCACTCCAGCAACAGAGCGAAACTCTGCCTCTGGGGAGGGGAAAGGGTGTCAGTATTAAAATTTACTTTTTCTAAACTGTGCAAATTGGTGCCTGTGCCTAGTGAATGACAGCACAGTGCCACTTGACAGTGTGTAGTCATTTGAAATAACTTGATGTGATGATGAGCTTTAAGGCTGTGGGATGCTAAATAAATCATGATTTGGGAAAGGTAATGTTTCATTATTTTCAAGGTTCTTTTCAAACTTAAGCAGGATAGCATCTCATCAAAGAGAGGGTATGACTACATTTTTAAGTAATCAAGGACATCCTCAATATTTGTTGAAGACACATTTTAGGAAAAAAAATTAATATTTCCATGATACATGTAATGTCTACTGAATTATGCTAACTTGCCTAGGTAGGAAGTACAACCTGAAAATTTAAAATGGCAGGATAGGCCGGGCGCGGTGGCCCATGCCTGTAATCCCAGCACTTTGGGAGGCTGAGGTGGGCGGATCACAAGGTCAGGAGTTTGAGACCAGCCTAGCCAATATGGTGAAACCCCATCTCTACTAAAAATACAAAAAGCACCTGGACGTGGTAGCGTGTGCCTGTGGTCCCAGGCTACTCAGGAGGCTGAGGCAGGAGAATCGCTTGAACCCAGGAGGCAGAGGTTGCAGTGAGC
>NW_012113459.1:0-1146 GCF_000951035.1 Colobus angolensis palliatus | reverse complement strand
TCTCAAAAAAAAAAAAAAAAAAAGAAAAGAAAGAAAGGGAAAGAAAAACAGAAACAATCTATCACGGAATCTGCAGTTTGTACTCTAATATCCATTCCACCCAATTATGTAGCTGCTGTATGTGGCTTATATGGGACTGAATCCAGCCCAACTCCAGGGTTTAAACCAATAAGAATAATCTCATTCTCTCTGCTAAGATCATTGATTCAGGGACCAAGGCCTCAAACAACCATGCACGGTATTGCCTTGACCATGGGTATTGATGCGTGGATGGTTTCGTCAGTTTAACACTCAAGTCTTCTGCCTGTAATTCTGGAATACAAATCTTTCCTTCTGAGGCCTGGCATGGCTATAGCAATTTGCAAACATTTACAAAGCTAGGCTAAGAGGGAGCTACTACCAGAAGAGTAGAAGAGTACGGAGCTGAGAATTTTGGAAAAAGAAACTAGAGTCCTGGCCGAATCCCATCTGAAACCCACCCTCCCATTGTGCTTTTCAGTTCCGTGAGCCAACAAATCTCCTTTATTTATTTATTTATTTATTTATTTTGAGATGGAGTCTCACTCTGTCACCCAGGCTGGAGTGCAGTGGCGCAATCTCAGCTCATTGCAACCTCTGCCTCCCGGGTTCAAGCAATTCTCCTAGCCTCAGCCTCCCAAGTAGCTGGGACTACAGGCACACACTGCCATGCTCGGCTAATTTTTTTATTTTACTAGAGAGAGGGTTTCATCATGTTGGTCAGGCAGGTCTCGAAATCCTGAGCTCAGGCAATCTGCACTCTTCAGCCTCCCAAAGTGCTAGGATTACAGGCGTGAGCCACCACGCCCGGACCAATAAATCCCCTTTGAGAAGCCAATTTGATTTGAATTGTCTGTTATTTGCAGCTGAAAGACTCCTTCCTGATACATGACCAAAAGCCAGAATGAGAAAACAAGCAATTCACAGAAGAAATTAAAATGCCAAATAAACAAAATGTATATTGTTCAACTTCACTAACAAAATGCTGTGATTTTTTTTTTTTTTTTGAGACGAAGTCTCGCTCTTATCTCCCAGGCTAGAGTGCGATGGCACGATCTCGGCTCACTGCAACCTCTGCCTCCTGGGTTCAAGCGATTCTCCTGCCTCAGCCTCCCGAGTAGCTGAGAC
>NW_012113458.1:0-1367 GCF_000951035.1 Colobus angolensis palliatus | reverse complement strand
CTTATCTGTTTTTATTCTTTTGTTTAATCTTTTCCTATCTCCTTTGAGGTTAACTGAGTATTTTTAGTATTTTTTCTATTAGCTTTTGTTGCTTTCTATTATAATAAACAACACGTAACATGAAATTTACTATCATAACCATGTTTAAATGTATAGTTCAATAATGTTAGGTATATTCACACTGTTGTAAAACAGAAGATCTCCAGAAATTTTTCGTCTTGAAAATCTGAAACTCTATACCCATTAAACAAATCTCTTCTGCTCCCTCCTCCAACCCCTGGTGACTACCATTCTACTTTGTGTTTATATACATCTGGCTACTTTAGATAATGAATGTATGTGTAATTATACATTATTTGGCTTTTTGTGACTAGAGTATTTCACTTAACATAATGTTTTCAAGGTTCATCCATGTTGAAATCTTATGATTTATTTCTGCTTAAGGATAAATAATATTTCATATATGCATATGTCACATTTTCTTTATCCATTTGTCAATGGAAATTTTAGTTGTTTCTGTAGTTTGGCATTGCAATAATCTGCAACACTGCAATGCTCCCAAAATACCCGGGGGTGCAGATACCTCTTTGAGATTCTAATTTCAATTCTTCTGGATATATACCCAGGAGTAGGATCATTGTATCATATGGTAGTTCTATTCTCAATTTCTGAGGACCTCTATACTCTTTTCCATAGTAGTTGTATCATCTATATTTACACCAACAATAAATAAGAGGTACAATTTCTCCACATACTCATCAACATTTTTACTTTTTTGGGTTTTTTAAAATAATAATCATCCTAATAAATGCAAGGTGTTACCTTATTGTGCTTTTATTTGCATCCTTGATAATCTGTAATGTTGAGCACCTTATAATATACCTGTTGACCATTTGTGTGTCTTCTTTGGAGAAATAGCCATTCAAGATCTTTGTCCATTTTCTAATTATTGTTTATTTGCTGTCAGATTGTAGGAGTTCCATATATATTTTGGAAATTAACCCATTATCAGACATATAATTGGTAAATATTTTATTTATGTCACAAGTTATCTCTTCATTTTGTTGATTGTTTCCTTTGCTGTGCAGATTTTTACTTCAATATCCCATTTAGCTATTTTTGCTTTTGCTACTGGCACTTCTGATATTATATCCATAAAATCATTGCGAGGAGCAATGTCATGAAGCTTTTCCTTCATGTTTACTTCTAAGCATTTTAAAGTTTCGGGTCTTACATTTAAATCTTTACTCCATGTTCATGTGATCTCTGTATTATGGTGTAAGATAGGGGTCCAGTTTATTCCTTTTGAATGTGAATTTACAGTTTTCCCAGCATCACTTGTGCAAGAGACTATCCTTTCCCCATTG
>NW_012113457.1:0-1133 GCF_000951035.1 Colobus angolensis palliatus | reverse complement strand
TCTCAAAAAAAAAAAAAAAAAGAAGAAAGAAACATAAGCTAGATTTTTCACCCAAGGTAGCAGGCAAGTAGACAGAAGACTGTACCCTGGAGGCCAATCTGGGTCCTGCAAATCTCCTGCCTGTGCTCACTCATCATAGCCAACTTCCTCAGGAGCATTTTGGGGTGGGAGGGTGGCCAGTTCTGACCAGGGGCAGCACAGGGAAGGGTGCCCACCTGTGATCAAAGCTCAGTACCCTGCCCCTGCTTATTCCCCATGTTTGGGATCCAAGTTCGGAAGGGACAGGTTGGCCAGCTTGAGGGAGCAGAAACTATTCCCTGGTGTCCTCTTCCAGTCCCAAGGCCTGACCCATGGCCTGCTGCTTGAGCCATCCTGCCCATGTCCCCACCTTCCCTGCTGCACAGGTGGGCTCTGCCCTGACAGTCCAGCCCCCACAGGTGTTCAGATGAGGTGACCCGCCAGCTCCAGGCCACAGCTTCCCACAAGGTGGGGAGAGATGGGATTGTGGCCACGAGGCTCTGCACCCACCAGGATGACGTGGCCCTCACCAACGAGAGGCGGCTTCAGGAGCTGCCAGGTGAGCAGGGAGCCTGGGCTGGGCAAGACCAGCTGGGAAGGGTTATAAGCAGATGTGGCCCCCAGGCAACCTGGGGCTCTGGGTCCTAGGCCCCCAACCTCTGTAGTCATAAAGATTCTTATATTTGCAAATGCAACGGTGACTTTGAGGTATGATGAACTAAATTCCACAGCCCCTCAGGCCTGCGCTGCCTCTACTCCCTACCCCTATGCTGTGGTCTAACAGTTTTTTTTTTTTGGAGGCTGGGCACAGTGGCTCATGCCTGTAATCCCAGCACTTTGGGAAGCCAAGGCAGGCAGATGACCTGAAGTCAGGCATTCAAGACCAGCCTGTCCAACATGGAAAAACCCCATTTCTACTAAAAATACAAAAAAAATTAGACAGGTATGGTGGTGGGTGCCTGTAGTCCCAGCTACCCTGGAGGCTGAGGCAGGAGAATCCCTTGAGCCTGGGAGGGGGAGTGTGACTGTGCCACTGTACTCCAGCCTAGGTGGCAGAGTGACAACCTGTCTCAAAAAAAAAAAAAAGATTTCTAAAAGATTTATGGAGATATAAT
>NW_012113456.1:0-1047 GCF_000951035.1 Colobus angolensis palliatus | reverse complement strand
CTAGCCAGGCGAGGTGGCGGGCGCCTGTAGTCCCAGCTACTCGGGAGGCTGAGGCAGGAGAATGGCGTGAACCCAGGAGGCAGAGCTTGCAGTGAGCTGAGATCTGGCCACTGCAGTACAGCCTGGGCCACAGAGCAAGACTCCATCTCAAAAATATAAATAAATATATATACATATATAAATAAGCCGGGAGATCGAGGACAACATATGCAAATAGCAAGACCCCATCTCTACAAAAAATATAAAAAATGAGAAAGATACATAGAGTGGACAGCACCTCTGGAGAGAAACCGTGCTGGTTTCCAGGGACATTAACTGATGTTTTACCAACTTAAAAGACCTCCAGGAAGAGATCCCGGCCCCTGGACCTGGCCTCTTTGGGGTCTTGGGAGACGGCACAATGTCCTTGTTGGAGGGACATCTCTGTCCTCCTCGTTGACTGCTGCCCAGGGTTGAGGGGGGCAGGTGAGGCCTGAGGGCACCGAGGGAGCCCGGGAAAGAGGCTTCACATGTGCCTGACAGAGGCAGCTTGATGTCATTTCATTTTTTTTTTTTTTTTTTGAGACAGAGTCACGCTCTGTCACCCAGGCTGGAGTGCAGTGGCATGATCTAAGCTCACTGCAAGCTCCGCCTCCCAGGTTCAAGAAATTCTCCTGCCTCAGACTCCCCAGTAGCTGGGATTACAGGTATGTGCCACCACGCCCAGCTGATTTTTGTATTTTTAGTACAGACGGGTTTTCGCCATGTTGGCCAGGCTAGTCTCCATTTCTTGACCTTGTGATCTGCCTGCCTCAGCTACCCAAAGTGCTGGGATTACAGGCGTACGCTCCCGCATCCAGCCTCATTTCATTTGCCTAACTGTCCTCTGGCTACAGGTGACCTTTCCAAATTCAGTGAAGGTCAGACACCATTTCTGCTCTCCTTGCCCTCCCCTTCCCCCAGGAGACCCTGCATGGCCTGAAACCTCCTGGCTTCGTCCCTCGCCCTCCTCCTTCTCTCCCCTCCTCCCTCTCTCCCCCTCCTCCCTCTCTCCCCCTCCTCCCTCTC
>NW_012113455.1:0-1114 GCF_000951035.1 Colobus angolensis palliatus | reverse complement strand
GAGTTGGGCGGATCACGAGGCCAGGAGATCGAGACCATCCTGGCTAACATGGTGAAACCTTGTCTCTACTAAAGATACCAAAAGAAAAAAAAAAAAAATTAGCCAGGCGTGGTGGCGGGCGCCTGTAGTCCCAGCTACTGGGGAGGCTGAGGCAGGAGAATGGCGTGAACCTGGGAGACGGAGCTTGCAGTGAGCTGAGAGTGTGTCACTGCACTCCAGCCTGGGCGACAGAGCGACACTCTGTCTCAAAATTAAATAAATAAATAAATAAATAATCTGTTGCTTACGCAGCCACCTTCATCAATGATCCTAGATTTCTGGCTAACTTGCTGTCCTCCATCAGCACTCGCTGCTTCACCTTGCACTACTGTTATAAAAGATGGCTTCTTTTCTTTAATCGCATGAACCAACCTCTGCTAGCTTCTAGCTTTCCTTCTGTAGCTTCCTCACTTCTCTCAGCCTTCACAGAATTGCA
Source organism: Colobus angolensis palliatus (assembly GCF_000951035.1). Classification (NCBI taxonomy): domain Eukaryota; kingdom Metazoa; phylum Chordata; class Mammalia; order Primates; family Cercopithecidae; genus Colobus; species Colobus angolensis. The sequence continues at coordinate 639 of NW_012113455.1, read as the reverse complement.
GAGTTAGGGCCTTGTTCTGGATTAGGCACTGGCTTAAGGGAACGCTGTGGCTGGTTTGATCTTCTATCCAGACCACTGCAACTTTCTTCTTATCAGCAATACGGCTGTTTCGCTTTCTTATCATTTGTGCTTTCACTAGAACAGCGCTTTTAATTTCCTCCAAGAACTTTTCCTTTGCATGCACAATTTTGCCAACCGTTTAGCACAAGAGGCCTAGCTTTTGGCCTGTCTCAGCTTTCAACATGCCTTCCTCATTCAGCTTAATTGTTGCTAGCTTTTGATCTAAAGTGAGAGACATGCAACTCTTTTACTTGAACACTCTGAAGTCATTGTGGGGGTTATCAATTGGCCTCAATTCAATGTTGTTGTGTCTCAGGGAGTAGGGAGGCCAAAGAGAGAGGGGGAAACGGCCAGTCGGTGGAGCAGACACATGCATTTATGGATTAAGTTTGCTGTTTTAGATGGGTGCAGGGTGAGGCGCCTCAAAGCCATTCTTTTTATCATTAATTTTGCCAGAGGCTTGTCTGTTAGCTTTTTTAAGAACTATTTTGGGTTTTAATAATTTTCATTACTGTATCTTTATTTCATTTCTGTACCTCTTTACTTTCCTTTTTTTTTTTTTTTTTTTTTAGACGGAGT
>NW_012113454.1:0-1145 GCF_000951035.1 Colobus angolensis palliatus | reverse complement strand
CCTGAGATGGAGTCTCACGCTGTTGCCCAGGCTGGAGTGCAGTAGCGTGATCTTGGCTCACCGCAACCTCTGCCTCCCAGGTTCAAGCAATTTTCCTGTCTCAGCCTCCCAACACTCGGCTAATTTTTGTATTTTTAGTAGACAATGGGTTTCACCATGTTGGCAAGGCTGTTCTCAAACTCCTGATCTCAAGTGATCCCCCTGCCTCGGCCTCCCAAAGTGCTGAGATTACAGGCATGAGGCACTGTGCCTGGCCTAGCACTTGATTTTCTACTGCTAAATAATACTCTCTTGTGTGGCTAGACTGTATTTGTTTATCCGTTCATCAAGTGGTGGGTATTTGGGTTGCTTTCACTTTCTGGCTATTATGAATAATGCTACTGTGAACATTCATGCACAACTTTTTGTACGAATACATGTTTTTATTTTCCTAAGTCTTGAATTGATGGGCCATGTGTTAACTCCATATTTAACGTTTTGAGGAACTACCAAACTTTTTCAAAGCAGCTGCACCATTTTACATTCCTACCATCAATGTAGTGGGGTTCCAATTTCTCCACATTCTCTCCAGCACTTGTTATTTTCATTTTTTTTTTTTTTCACTACAGCAATCCTACTGGGTGTGAAGTGGATCTCACTGTGGTTTGGATTTGCATTTCCCTATTCACTAATAATGGTGAGCATCTTTTCATGTACTTACTGGCTATTTGTGTATCTTTTTTGGAGAAATGTATGTTCAAATCCTTAGTTCATTTTTCGGTTGGGCTATTTGTCTTTTTATTGTGGCATTTCATTGCTTTCTTGGGAATAATTTCTTAAAAAATGCATTAAGCTTCACAGCCATATTATTCACAATTAATTAGACCAACATGGTCCGATTGAAATACATTGCTAGCCACGAATGCAAGCTGCATAGGTAATTTTAAATTTTCTCATAGCCATATTATAAAGACAAGGAGAACAAATGAAATTAATTTTAATAATAATTTTCTTTAACAATATAATTTATAGCTGAGCATGGTGGTTCATGCCTGTAATCCTAGCACTTTGGGAGGCCAAGTCAGGTGGATCACTTGAGGTCACGAGTTCGAGACCAGCCTGACCAACATGGTGAAACCCCGTCTCTACTAAGAATACAAAATTAG
>NW_012113453.1:19870-20289 GCF_000951035.1 Colobus angolensis palliatus | reverse complement strand
CAAGAAAACTACATCTTTTCATAGCATCTAGTGGATAATTTGTTTCCTCATCTCTTATTGCTTCTAGGGACCATCTACATTCCTTGGCCCATGACCGTCTTCTTTCAGCTTCAAAGTCAGCAGTGTAGCGCCATCTCTCCTCACTGACCTCGGTTTCCAATCTCGTGTGTTCTCTCTTATTCTGATCATCATACTTCCCTCTTGTGAGAATTTCTGTGACTGCATGGTGCCCACCCAGACAATGCAGGATAATCTCACCATCGCAAGATCCTGAACTCAATCATATCTGCAATGTTCCTTTTACCCTGTAAGATAATGTATTCACACATTCTGGGGATTAGGATATGGACAAATTTTGGGAACCACTCTTCAGCATACCACAATTGCTTTGATAAAAATGTGTCTTTTAGAGACAGAAT
>NW_012113453.1:14395-14985 GCF_000951035.1 Colobus angolensis palliatus | reverse complement strand
GGCTAATTAATCATGGTGTTCCTAGAAGTAAAGTTGAAAGGAAGCCTACTGCATTCTTACCTAATTTGTATAAGCAGAAATCTTCTAGGTCGAGTGGACAAAAGACTAATTTGAAACATAAAAACAGAGAATCATCGTCCCTCAATCAATTTCCAGATTTGAACCATTTTGCAGACTCAGTACCCCTTGAATAAAAGGGAGGCTGTATCCCCTTGAAAAAGAAGCTCATTACACTGCTGACAACTTGTACTGTAATCATTCTCTCATTCTTGCCAAGGAGATCTCCAGCCTTTTATCAGGGTAACTGTGCACTGGGAAAAAGGGAATGATCAGAATTTTTGGAGACTATTGGATGCTAGCTGAAGTTGATTCCTGGGAACTTAAAACATCATAGTGGTCCTCCAGTAAAAGTAGGAGCATATGGAGGTCATGTGATTAATGGAGTTTCAGCTTAGGTCCAACTTACAGTGGGTCCTCGGACTCATCCTGTGGTCATTTCCCCAGAATGCATCATTGGCACAGATACACTTAGCAAGGTTGCAGAATCCCCACATTGGCTCTCTGATGGGTAGAGTGAGGGTTATTATGGT
>NW_012113453.1:8639-9785 GCF_000951035.1 Colobus angolensis palliatus | reverse complement strand
CTGAGGTGCTTTCTGAAGGAAAAGGGAATACAGAATGAATAGTAGAAGAAGGTAGTCATCAATACCAGCTGAAACCACATGACCAGTTGCAGAAATAAGGACTGTAATTGTCATGAGGATTTCCTTCTTATTTTGTTAAGACTGTGTTTGTGCATGTATACACTTGTACTAAAAAATGTATCTTTTTTTTCTCCTTTCTTTTTTCTTTATCATGTGACATGAGATTTATTGACATCATATTAGTGATACAGGAGTTAAGAAGAAATTACTTAGACAGACAGTGAGGGTACCAGAGTGCTTTGCAAGGTCTTCCTTTTAATGAAAAGCAGCCCCCAGATAATTTTCTTTTCTAACAAAGATCAGCCTGTAAAATTGAACTGCAGATATAATCAAGCAAGCTGGAAGTTTTCACAGGTGAATTCTGGCCCTAGGCATATTCAAAATGATGGCTCCATGTTCCCTTTTCTTTGCTAGCCATATGTACAGTAAGCAGCAGATAAAATGGAACTGGCCAAGTGGAAAGCCTATTTGCATAATAAGATTAAGGTGGTGTGGCCAGTCTTTCCTGCCACCTGAATAAAGTTATAAATTGAGTCAGTTACAATTGAAACATTTTAAACACTTAAAACTCATATGTATCTAGTGGTGACAAAATTAAACAGCACAGATAAAGAATATATTTATCATTCCAGAAGTTTCCGTTAGCTAGTATTGGTGTACAGCACCAATATAAAAATTATTGTTTTATAGAAAAGAAGGCCGGGCGCGGTGGCTCACGCCTGTAATCCCAGCACTTTGGGAGGCCAAGGCGGGCAGATCACAAGGTCAGGAGATCAGACCACGGTGAAACCCCGTCTCTACTAAAAATACAAAACTTAGCTGGGCGTGGTTGTGGGCGCCTGTAGTCCCAGCTACTCCGGAGGCTGAGGCAGGAGAATGACGGGAACCCAGGAGGCGGAGCTTGTACTGAGCCGAGATCACGCCACTGCTGCCCTCCAGCCAGAGAGACAGAGCGAGACTCCGTCTCAAAAAAAAAAAAAAAAAAAAGAAAGAAAGAAAAGAAAAGAAAATATTGATTATAGTCCTCTCACGGTGAGGTGGCAGGCGCCTGTAGTCCCAGCTACTCTGGAGGCTGAGGCAGGAGAA
>NW_012113453.1:5703-6069 GCF_000951035.1 Colobus angolensis palliatus | reverse complement strand
CATTATGAAGTATTTCTATATAACTGAATTTAGTTTGATGTAATTTTCTATATCTAGCATTTTTTGTAAATAAAATTATAGATATACAACAAAAAATTCATTTTATTCTCAAATTGTTCAATAATAAATCAATCACACTGGAAGAAATTTGTGGTTTTGAATTTTTAGGAGAGTCTCAGAGTTTCTCTCTGAGACATATATTTACATGTAACAAAGGGACAGAAATCACAAATACCTTTTCTCTTTTGACACAGCAGATCATTAATTTTACGTATATTATTTTCTATTAACATATGCATGACTCTATAAACTTAAAATTATTAATGTGTTAGGGTACTTTTTAGCCCCCCTTGACATATTTTTTCA
>NW_012113453.1:0-653 GCF_000951035.1 Colobus angolensis palliatus | reverse complement strand
GAGTAAAATAGTAACCATGATTACCTATTGGTGATGAGATTACTAATAATTTTTGCTCTGATTAAAATTTTTAAATGATTTTCAAAATGATAAAAATAAATGTTATTTTGGCCGGGCGCGGTGGCTCACGCCTGTAATCCCAGCACTTTGGGAGGCCGAGGCGGGCAAATCACAAGGTCAGGAGATCGAGACCACGGTGAAACCCCGTCTCTATTAAAAATACAAAAAATTGGCTGGGCGCGGTGGCGGGCGCCTGTAGTCCCAGCTACTCAGGAGGCTGAGGCAGGAGAATGGCGTGAACCCGGGAGGTGGAGCTTGCAGTGAGCCGAGATTGCGTCACTGCACTCCAGCCTGGGTGACAGAGCGAGACTCCGCCTCAAAAAAAAAAAAAAAAGTTGTTTTAATATAAACCTCATAGCAGGATGTAGTATGCACACAGTTTCATTCATAAATTCTCTAAAATTATTTCCTAGAATTTGTAAGTCTTCTTTCTTTATTTTTCATATTGTTCTCACTATCTCCATTCTGACTTTTTTTTCATGCCATTTATAAAAGAAGTATTTAAGATGTTCTACTGTATTAGGAACTGTATTTGAAAATACTTGTAGGATAGATGACTCAGTCTCCTTCTGTTTCAGTTTCTGTCACTTGTA
>NW_012113452.1:0-1629 GCF_000951035.1 Colobus angolensis palliatus | reverse complement strand
AACCTCCACCTCCTGGGTTCAACTGATTCTCCTGCCTCAGCCTCCCAAATAGCTGGGATTACAGGCACCTGCCACCACACCCAGCTAATTTTGTATTTTTAGTAGAGACAGGGTTTCACCATGTTGGCCAGGCTGGACTTGAACTCCTGACCTCAGGTGATCCGCCCACCTCGGCCTCCCAAAGTGCTGGGATTACAGGCGTGAGCCACCATGCCCAGCTGAGAGGAATACTTCTATTTAACATTATGCTTGAGGTCCAAAGGTAAAAAGAGAAGTAAAAGGTGTAAAGACTGGGAAAGAAGAAATAAGGCTGTCTGTATTGACAGGAAACATGATTGTATACATAGAAAGGAAAAAAATTATAAACTCTTAGAATTAATCATCAAATTTAACAAGGTTGCCAAATACAAGATCAATATCAACAAAAGTCACTTGCATTCCAATGCATTCAGAACCAATAAGTAGAATATAAAAATTTTAAAATAATACTATTTACAATAATACACATCTGCGCACAAACACACAGCACACATTGACTGCCTTAGAGCAAAACAAATGAAAGGCATGCAAGCTATCTATACTGATTCCAAGTCAGTATAGTGAGAAATTAATAAAGATCAAAATATATGGACAGGTCTGGGCGCAGTGGCTCATGCCTGTAATCCCGGTACTTTGGGAGGCCGAGGCAGGTGGATCACCTGAGGTCAGGAGTTTGAGACCAGCCTGGCCAACATGGTGAAACCCCATCTCTACTAAAAATACAAAAATTAGCTGGGCATTGTGGCAGGCACCTGTAATTGCAGCTACTTTGGAGGCTGAGGCAGGAGAGTCGCTTGAACCTGGGGGACAGAGGTTGCAGTGAGCCGAGATTGCGCCACTGCACTCCATCCTGGGGAACAAGAGCGAGACTACGTCTCAAAACACACACACACACACACACATGCGCGCGCGTGTGCACGCAAACATGGACAGCTAGTTCATGGATTAGAAGACTCAATATTGTAAATATGTCAATTCTTCCCAACTGGTCTATAGATTCAATGCAATGTTTTAAAAATCTCAGCAAGATTATTTGGGGGCATGCAGATCTTGACAAGCTAATTCTGACACATATATGGAAATGCAAACAGCCAAGAGTGACCAAGAACAAAGCTCCAGGATTTATACTACCAGACATTAACAGTTATTGCTAGCCTACATTAAGATAAATAGGCCTTGGCTGGGCACGGTGGCTCACACCTGTAATCCCAGCAGTTTGGGAGGCTGAGGCAGGCAGATCACCTGAGGTCAGCAGTTTGAGAACAGCCTGGCCAACATGGTGAAACCCCGTCTCTACTAAAAATACAAACATTAGGTGGTCGTGGTGGCAGGCACCTGTAATCCCAGCTACTCGAGAGGCTGAGGCATGAGAACAGCTTGAACCCAGGAGGTGGAGGTTGCAGTGAACTGAGATCGGGCCACAGCACTCCAGCCTGGGGGATAGAGGAAGACTCTGTCTCAAAAAAAAAAATGAAGCTGAGAAACAGATCTGTCTGATTTGACTTATGACAAATGTAATAATTCAGGGCAGTGGGAAAGGATAATTTTTAACAACTGGGGCTGAATCATCCAGACATTCTTTTTTTTTTT
>NW_012113451.1:0-1372 GCF_000951035.1 Colobus angolensis palliatus | reverse complement strand
GTGTTAGCCAGGATGGTCTCGATCTCCTGACCTAGTGATCTGCCCGTCTCGGCCTCCCAAAGTGCTGGGATTACAGGCTTGAGCCACCGCGCCCGGCCACAATTCCTAAACTTTCTTAAAACACTTTGAGATTTTTTGCATATTTTTAATTAATTAATTTATTTTTAGCTCATCAGCTATTGTCAGTGTTAGTGTACTTTATGTGTGGCCCAAGACAATTCTTCTTCCAATGTGGCCCAGGGAAGCCAAAAGATTGGACACCCTTGCTTTGAAGAGACACTATGTAGTGATAAGAGTCTTTCACTTTCTGCCCAGCTTTACTCTCCCACTCCCCCTTCCCCTCCCCCTGCCCCAATGCCAGGGAAGGGGAAGAGGATGAGCTGTGGGATTAATGAGTCAAGTCACTTCCCTCTGCCTTAACAGGGATTGCAAGTGGAAGCTAACTTCTGATGCCACAATTATAAAATGCACCACCCTTACTAGACAGGAGTTTTGCAATTCTCATCTTCATCTGTGTATTTTAAACTTATAAAGACAGAAACCAACAGGTCAAAATGTAGATAACACATCCAGTCAATTCACAACTCACCTGGACCCAGGGTCCTCCTTTTTCCTCATTACGGTGTTTCCCTCCCTCATTCCGTACATAGCTCTCATTCTCACCTTCTTTCTCTAGCTCTTTCCTTCCCCTTTATTTTCCCCCTAGGATTCTGCTCATTTTGAGCCTCTCTCCTCTCCTGCTGTTTCTCCCCTTCTTCCCTCTATTTCTTCTCTTCCACCTGTTTTTTCCAGGCTTGCAATTTGTTTCACCTCATATTCCTCTTTCCTCCTAATCTTTTCATCGTCCCAATCGCCACATATTTCTGGCTCTTTGTTCCCCATTTCAGCGCCCCCTGTTAAATTCCCTCTTCCCTATTACACACCCTTGTCGCCACTCTTTGGCACCCCCAGATCCCAGGCCTCCCCGCGCTGTGGTTCTCCCTCTGCTCTCCTTGTCTTCGGCTGCCCCTTCTTTTTGTCCCAGCACCACACTGCTCTGTCTGCCCTGGCTCCAAATCCCTCCTCCTCTCTCCCACTCTCTATCTGAGGAGCCTCCCCCTTTGCTGCCCCCGGCCCTACCTTGTTGTCCTTCATCTCTCTGGATACTGTGCGTTTTCTCGAAATGTGTCTAGTTACTTTTCTCTCCTTGTTACTTTCTTGGCTTCTTCTTTCACTCTTACTGTCTCTTTGAAAATTTTTTTTTTTTTTTTTTTGAGACGGAGTCTCGCTCTGTCGCCCGGACTGGAGTGCAGTGGCCGGATCTCGGCTCACTGCAAGCTCCGCCTCCCGGGTTTACGCCATTCTCCTGCCTCAGCCTCCCGAGTAGCTGGGA
>NW_012113450.1:0-2541 GCF_000951035.1 Colobus angolensis palliatus | reverse complement strand
TTTGGGAGGCCCAGGTGGGCGGATCACAAGGTCAGGAGATTGAGACCGTTCTGGCTAATACAGTGAAATTCCATCTCTACTAAAAATACAAAAAAATTAGCCGGGCGTGGTGGCTGGCGCCTGTAGTCCCAGCTACTCGTGAGGCTGAGGCAGGAGAATGGTGTGAACCCGGGAGGCGGAGCTTGCAGTGAGCCGAGGTCCCACCACTGCACTCTGGCCTGGGCGACAGGGCGAGACTCTGTCTCAGAAAAAAAGAGTAAGACATCATGACCAAATGGGATTTATCACAGGAATGCAACATTGCTCCTACATTGGAATAATTAATGTAGTTCACGACATAAATAGACTAAAAAAGAAAAAAGGATCATTTCTCAATAGATGCAGAAAAATCATTTGACATAATTTCAAATCCATTTCTGGTAATACTCTCAGAAAACCAGGAAGAGAGGGGAAATTCTTCAACTTGATAAAGAGCACACATCTATGAAAAACCTTTAACTAATGTCATATTTAGTGGTGCATTCTCCTTCAGCTCAGGAGCAAGGCAAGAATGTATGTTTATATTATTTCTACTTGAAATTGTACTGGAGTTGTTTCCCATGCAAAAAGATAAGAAAAAAAGACATACACATTGAATAGAAAGAAGTAAGACTATCTTTATTTGCAGATGATAAAGTCATCTGATTGTCTACCTAGAAAATCTTATGAAATCTACAAAAAGCTACTAAAATTAATAAGTGGTTTAGCGAGGTTGTAAGATATGAGATCAAAATACAAACATCAATTCATTTTATTTATTTATTTATTTATGTATTTATTTATTTGAGATGGAGTCTCGCTCTGTCGCCCAGGCTGGAGTGCAGTAGCGGGATCTCGGCTCACTGCAAGCTCTGCCTCCCGGGTTCACGCCATTCTCCTGCCTCAGCCTCCTGAGTAGCTGGGACTACAGGCACCCGCCACCATGACCGGATAATTTTTTGCATTTTTAGTAGAGACAGGGTTTCACCATGTTAGCCAGGATTGTCTCGATCTCCTGACCTCGTGATCCACCCACCTGCCTCCCAAAGTGCTGGGATTACAGGCGTGAGCCACCATGCCCGGCACAAACATCTATTTATTTCCATATACTAGCAAGGAATAATAGGAAATTGAAATGAAGCAAAACCATTTACAACAGCATGAGATACATAAAATACTTAAGCTAAATCTGACAAAAGATGTGCAAGACATTACAATGAAGCTTACTGATAGAAATTAAAGAAGATCTAAATAAAAGGAGGACATACTGTGTTCATGGATAGCAAGAGTCAATATTACAAAATATCATTCCTCTCCAAATTGATCTGTAGATTCAATGCAATTTTAATCAAAATCCCAGCAGTCTTTTTTGGTAGAAATGTATAAGCTGATTCTAAAATTAACATAGAAGTGCAAAGGATTTGTAATAGCTAAAACCAGTTTGTAAAAGAAGAATAAAGTTGGATTTATACTACTTGACTTTAAGACTTAGAAACTGACATTAATCAAGACAGTGTGAAATTGGCATCAAGAAAGAAAAACGGAACAATGAAACAGAGTACAGAAATAGACCTTCTCATACATGGCTGATTGATTTTTGACAATGGTGCAAAGGCAATTCACTGGAGAAAGGGTAGTTTCTGTTTTAACAAAGTGCATGAACATTTGTTTATCCATATACAGAAAAATTAACTTTTTTCTTTTTTTTTTCTTTTTTTGAGACGGAGTCTTGCTCTGTCGCCCAGGCTGGAGTGCAGTGGCAGTGATATCAGCTCACTGCAAGCTCCGCCTCCCGGGTTCACGCCATTCTCCTGCCTCAGTCTCCTTAGTAACTGGGACTACGGGCACCTGCTACCATGCCTGGCTAAATTTTTGTATTTTTAGTAGAGATGGGGTTTCACCGTGGTCTTGATCTCCTGACCTCATGATCCGCCTGCCTCGGCCTCCCAAAGTGCTGGGATTACAGGCATGAGCCACCGCACCCGGCCGAAAAATGAACTTTTTATCGATACTTGGCACCATATAAAAATAAACTCAAAAGCGATCATAGACCTAAAACTATAAAACTTTCAAAATAAAACACAGGAGAAAATACTGTGATCTTGTTTCTGTTCTCTTTTTTTCGAGTCAGAGTGTCACTCTGCCACCGGGTCCGAGTGATTCTGGAGCCTCCGCCTGGCGAATAGCTGGAATTATAGGCGCCTGCCACCACGCCTGGCTAATTTTTAGTAGAGACATGATTGGCCCATCTCGGCCTCCCAAAGTGCCAGGATTATAGGTGTGAGCCACCGTACCCAGCCATGACTCCTGTTCTTTGAAAGGTACTTTTGAGAGAACAAAAAGACAAGCCACAGACTGGAAGAAGAATATTTGCAAATTAAATAACTGATAAAAGATGTATATTTAGAATATTTAAAAAAAAAAACTCTTGGCCGGGCGTGGTGGCTCAAGCCTGTAATCCCAGCACTTTGGGAGGCCGAGATGGGCGGATCACGAGGTCAGGAGATCGAGACCATCCTGGCT
>NW_012113449.1:0-2585 GCF_000951035.1 Colobus angolensis palliatus | reverse complement strand
AAAAAAAAAAAAAATTAGCTGGGGCAAGGTGACATGTGCCTGTGGTCCCTGCTACTCAGGAGGCTGAGGTAGGAGGATCACTCGAGCCTGCAATGAGCTAGGATGGTGCCACTGCACTCCAGCCTGGGCGACAGAGGGAGACTATCGCAAAGAAAAAAAACAAAAACAAAAACAAACCAGAATCTAAATTAGAAAGTGCTTGAATCAGGATTTCGGTAAGATGCAAATATTGTTTCTTATGTGTCTTTTCACCTGTAAGTTCTCAGTTTACCTTTTCTTACCATTTATTTGTTAAAGAAACTGGGTTGTTTGTTCAGTAGAACTTCCCACAGACTAGATATTGTAATTATCCTGTGATATCATTTGACAATTAGATTTAGAGAGAAGCATGGCTTCCATCCATGTCATTACACAAAGTTATTTCTATAGTTAAGGAATTCAGAGGCTCCAAAACACCTTGCTTCATGTTTAAGACTGCCTTTTAGGCCGGGTGCGGTGGCTCACGCCTGTAATCTCAGCACTTTGGGAGGCCGAGGCGGGCGGATCATGAGGTCAGGAGATTGAGACCATCCTGGCTAACACAGTGAAACCCCATCTCTACTAAAAAATACAAAAAAACTAGCCGGGCGAGGTGGCGGGCGCCTGTAGTCCCAGCTACTCGGGAGGCTGAGGCAGGAGAATGGCGTAAACCCGGGAGATGGAGCTTGCAGTGAGCTGAGATCCGGCCACTGCACTCCAGCCTGGGAGACAGAGCGAGACTCCATCTCAAAAAAAAAAAAAAAAGAAATATCTGTTAAGGATAACTTTGTGTCTGCAAATTGTTTGTAAATGGTATAGCAAGGTATAGCTCTCTATCTACATAAAGATATACATATATGTCTGTATATATTATATATACTCACATACATACATATACACATACATACAGAGACAGCACGCACACTAGAAATAATTAGAAAGGAAAAGGATATGCAGCAAAATGTCAGATGTTCATAGTACTATTCTCTCACATTTTCTCTAGCTTTAAAATTTTCAAAATAAAATATTGGGAAAAAATAAAAAAATAAAGTCCTGAGAACAAAACACTTTAAACAAAATTTTATGACACCTCACAGGTATGTTATACATTGTATCCTACTTTCTCTAAATACTGTGTGCTGTGGACTGAACGTTTGTCTTCTCCTCCCGCCCGTGGGGATTCATACATTGAAGCCCCAGCTCTCCATGTGACTGTATTTGGAGTCAGGGCCTTTACGGCGGTAACGAAGGTTAAATGAGGTTATATGGGTAGGCCCCTGATCCAGGAGAATTAGTATCCTTAAAGGGACAGACACTTTCTCTTTGTGAGTGTGCAGACCAAGGAAAGGCTGTGTCCAGACACAGCAAGCAGGTGGCCATCTGTAACCCAAGGAGAGGGCCCTCACCAGACACCAATCCTGCTGGCACCTGGATCTTAAGACTACCCAACATCAAGAACTGTGAGAAAATAAATTTCTGTTGTTTAAGCTGCCTAGTTTGTGGTATTCTGCTACAGCAACCTAAGCAGATTAATATTACCATGTAAACTCTATTTTTATTAAAGTCCTATACATTTCAGACAGGGATTGTATATCCATCAGGTATAATGGGTTGTAATCAAAACCTCATAATACTACATGATGTATATTCCTGGAGTATTTATTTTATTCAATGAGGACAATATAACTTGTTTTCATTTTAAAATATCCACATACATGTTTATTAGATGTAAAATATAAAATTTCCATTTATTTCTAATACAAATCAGGAGACTTCAAACAAATTTTGTGCTTCTTATGGGATAATTCAGCCTTTGTATCTAGATATGCATTCATTTATATGGAAAAGTTAGCAAAGCACTCTTTTTTTCTGATAGTTTAATGAAGATATTATTTTTGTTCATTTTTATCTGTAAGTATTTTATCACGTACCTCTAAAAAGCAAGGACTTTTATTTTTTGGAGACAGGGTCTTGCTCTGTCACCCAGTGTGGAGTGTGGTAGCATGATCACGGCTCACTGCAGTCTCAACCTCTGGGCTCAAGTGATCCTCTCACCTCAGCCTCCCAAGTAGCTGGTACTACTGGTATGAGCCACCATGCCCAGCTAATTAAAAAATTTTTTTTTCTCTTTCACAGACTGGGTACCACTGTGTTGCCCTGGCTGGTCTTGAGCTCCTAGACTTAAACAATCTTCCTACCTTGGCCTCCCAAAGTGCTGGGATTACAGATGGTGTCTGACCATAAAACGCAAGCACTTTTAAAACTACAACCACAATACCAGTATCACATCTAAAAAAAATTAGTAGTAATTCCTTTGTATTATTCAACATCTAATCAATATTCAAATTTCCCTAGCTGTGGTGATATAGAGTATATAAATTAGATTTATATGAATTACACTTAATTCGAATTTAATAAATAGAATTTAAATTAAGCTAGGCACTGTGGCTCATGCCTGTAATCCCAGCATTTTGAGAGGCCAAGGCGGGACGATCACTTGAAGCTAGGAATTTGAGACCAGCCTGGGCAACAAAGCAAGACTTTGTTTCTATTAAAAAAAAAAAAAA
>NW_012113448.1:0-1685 GCF_000951035.1 Colobus angolensis palliatus | reverse complement strand
ACCTCCTCAATTTTTGTAAAAAAGGCAGTGAGGATTTTGATAGGGATTACATTGAAGCTGCAGATCAGTTTAGGACATATTGCCATCTTGAAAATATTAAGTCTTTTGACTCATGAGCATGGACTCTCTATTCATTTAGGTCTTCTTAATTTCCTTCAGTGATGTTTTCTAGTTTTCCATGTACAAGTTTTGCAACTTAAAAAATGTATTCCTAAGTATTTTATTATTTTTGGTGATATGAAAATGAAAATGTTTCTTTAAATTATTTTGCAATTTTCGTTGTGAGTATATAGACATAACATTTATTTTTATATACTTATCTTGTATCTCCTAACATTGATGAACTCTAATGATATTTTTTGGATTTCATAAGGTTTTTCTATACATATGGTCATGTAATCTGTGAACAGATATTGTTTTACTTTTTCCATTCTGGATGTCTTCTATTTTGTTGTTGTTGTCATTGTTGTTGTATAATAGCCATGACTAGAACCTGCAGTGCAATGAGGAACAGAAGTGGCAAGAATAGAAATCTTTGTCTTCTTGGTCTTAGGGGAAAGCTTTAGAACTTCACTATTAAGTATATTAGCTGTAGATTTTTTATATATGCCCGTTATCAAGTTGATGATGTTTCTTATTATTCCTACCTTGTTGAATGTTTTTATCAAGAAAGAATGTTGCATTTTGTAAAATACTTTTTCTTCATCTATTGAGATGAACATATGTTTTCCCTTTACTGTATTCATATGGTGTATTATAATGATTTGTTTTCAATATGTTCAATTAACCTTGCATTCCTGGGATAAATCCTACCTGGTCACGGTATATAAGAATTTTTATATGTTGCTGAATTTAGTTAGCTTATATTTTGTTTTGGACTTTTATTTCTATATTCATAAGGGATATTAGTCTTTTGATTTCTGTTCTTGTGGTGTTTTTGTCTTGCTTTTGTGTCAGTGTAATACTGGTGTCATAGAATGAATTGAGAGGTGTTTTCTCCTTTTCTATTTTTTTAAAGTGGTATTGAGAAAACGTTATTAATTCTTCTTTAAAAATTTGGTACAATTCACCAGGATAAATATATGGTCCCGGGCTTTCTCTTTTATTGCTAATTCAATTTCTTTACTTTTTATAGCTATATTCTGATTATCTATGCCTTCTTGAGTCAGTCTTGATGGTTTGTGTCTTACTAGGTATTCATTCTTTTCATTTAGGCTATCTAATTTGTGGGTATATAATTGTTCATGGTATAACATTACAATCCTGTTTCTTTTTATAAAGGTTCTTGTAATATCACTCTTTCATTCCTGATTTAGAAATTTGAGTCCTCTTTCTTTTTTGGTCAGTCTAGTTAAAGATTTTTTTCCATTTTGTTAATATTTCCAAAAAATAATTTTTTGTTTTGTTAATTTGCTCCCGTTTTGCTGTTTCTATTTCACTTACTCCCAGTATAATATTTATTATCTCTTTACATTCACTTGCTTTGAATTTAGTTTGCTCTTTTTTTCTTAGTTTCTTAAGATGAAAGTTTAGGTTTGTTGATTTAGTATTTTTCACATATATATATATATGGCTATAAATTTTCACCTAAGCACTGCTTTTGTGGTATCTCATAAATTTTGGAATGCTGCATTTTTATTTTCATTCATCTCAAAATATTTTCCAATTTTTCTCATGATTTTCTT
>NW_012113447.1:0-1111 GCF_000951035.1 Colobus angolensis palliatus | reverse complement strand
TATAATTCCAGCACTTGGGGAGGCCAAGGTGGGAGGATCACTTGAGCTTAGGAGTTTGAAACTACCCTGGGTAATATAGCAAGACCCCATCTCTACCAAAAATAAAAAAATAGCTGAATATGGTGGCGGGCGCCTGTAGTCCCAGCTACTCGGGAGGCTGAGGCAGGAGAATGGCGTGAACCTGGGAGGCGGAGCTTGCAGTGAGCCAGGATCTGGCCACTACACTCCAGCCTGGGTGACAGAGCGAGACTCCTGTCTCTAAAATAAATAAATAAATAAAATAAATAAATAAATAAATAAAGATTAACAGGAGAAAAACATACACATTTCTTTAATACTAGTTTTACTGGCGCAGGTGAGGCAGAAATTTAAAAATAATAATAATAATAAGTACTGCATTCATTCACTCCAAGAAAAGTAAAAGCCAAAGCCCAGAATGTGGCAAGGCAATGGTTAAAAAGAAAGGAAGAGCAAGTTTTCCTCTGCCTAGCAAGCTCACTTCAGGGACAGTTATAAGATAATGCTGTTTAAGAAGTCAAAACCAAAGGAATAGGCTCCAGATGCCCCACCTCCGGAGCAAAGGTACAAGGGGAAAAAAACAGGACAAATGTCTGTATTTAGCCAGTTCTTGTTTTTTCTTTCAACGCAGCTACAAGGCCACCAGCTATGCAAGGCCACAAGTTATGCCAGATCATCAGTTATGCTATAGATTATGTGACCTGTCATTATATGGTTTACTGCCTTTGTTTTGCTTCTGTAAGTTTGCTTATAAAAATCCTGCTTGGTCTTTGTTCAAGGCTCAGTTTTGTTTTTGTTTTTTTTTTTTTTTGAGACAGAGTCTCGCTCTGTCACCCAGGCTGGAGTGCTGTGGCCGGATCTCAGCTCACTGCAAGCTCCGCCTCCCAGGTGCACACCATTCTCCTGCCTCAACCTCCCGAGTAGCTGGGACTACAGGTGTCTGCCACCATGCCTGGACAATATTTTTGTATTTTTAGTAGAGACAGGGTTTCACTGTTAGAGGATGGTCTCGATCTCCTGACCTCGTGATCTGCCCGTCTCGGCCTCCCAAAGTGCTGGGATTACAGGCTTGAGCCACCGCACCCAGCCAAGG
>NW_012113446.1:0-1128 GCF_000951035.1 Colobus angolensis palliatus | reverse complement strand
CGCAGCCAGGGGCTTCGCGGAGGCCGCGGGAGAGGCCGCTTCATTGGCGCAACGACGCCTTCGCCTCAGGGGATGCTCCGTTTCGCCAGGCAGGGCCTGGAGGAAGCCTCCTGAGTGCCCCAAGACCTTTGTCTACTTCTCCACCTTCCCGGTGCTGCCCGGACCGTTCGTCCAGAGGGAGACCCCGTGCCTTCTGGCCCCCCTAGTTTGCCCCCTTTTGCACCGACTTTGTCACTGGGGGAGGCTAAGGGGTGAGGTATTCTTTGTTTGCTGGTGGTAACTTGCCCCATTTAGCAGGGGAAGACCAAATGCATGTTGGGTCCTTTGTTTGCAGTGAACTGGAGTCCCAGGGGTCCTCAGAACCCCCAAGCCAGGGGTATGGCATATCTATCTAGTCGTTGTGTAGCAACACTGGTCACTTGAATTGTGATTTTTCAAGGCAGAGGCTGTTTCACTTTACAACCCCACTCCATGGGGGTTTGCCATACATCAGCAGGTAGACTGCAGAAGACCACTTCCAGCCTGGTTTTGGTTGCAGCTTGCTGGCCAGAGTGAAATGAGACGTTGTCTGGTGATTTCCCTTGAAGTTTCTTGCAAGGCAGTAACCCCACTGTCATTGTGGGTCTTGACTACATCTTGTAATTTACACTTAAATCTTAGAGATTTAAGGCGATGTGCAGAAACGACATCCTTTGCTGCGTTTTCTACCTGTGTTGGCTCTTTATCCCTAAAAGATAGTTGCTCTTCAAGTGTTTTCACTTATGTAGCTGTAATACAAAGTTTTATTAGGGCCAGGAGTGGTGTCTCATGCCTGTAATCCCAGCACTTTGGGAGGCCAAGGCAGGTGGATCACCTGAGGTCAGAAGTTTGAGACCAGCCAGGCCCACATGGCTAGACATCGTCTCTACTAAAAATACAAAAATTAGCCGGTCATGGTGGCGTGCACCTGTAACCCTAGCTACTTGGGAGGCTGAGGCAAAAGAATTGCTTGAACCCAGGAGGCAGAAGTTGCAGTGAGCCAAGATCGCGCCATTGCACTCCAGCCTGGGTGACAGAGTGAGACCCCGTCTCACAAAACAAACAAACAAAAAAGACATTTGCATGCTCTCTACCAGACTATAACTTTCT
>NW_012113445.1:0-2046 GCF_000951035.1 Colobus angolensis palliatus | reverse complement strand
TTTTTGAGACAGGGTCTTGCTTTGTTGCCCATGCTGGAGTGCAGTGGCATGATGACAGCTCACTGCAGCCTCGATTTCCCAGGCTCTAGTAATCCTCCCACCTCAGCCTCCTGCGTGGGAGGGGCACACCACCATGCCTAGCTAATTTTTATTTATTTTTATTTTTTTAAGATGGAGTCTCACCCTGTTGCCCAGGCTGGAGTGCAATGGCGCAATCTCTGCTCACTGCAACCTCTGCCTCCGGGTTCAAACAATTCTCCTGCCTCAACCTCCTGAGTAGTTGGGATTACAGGTGCACGCCACTACACCCGGCTAATTTTTTTATATTTTTAGTAGAGATGGGGTTTCACCATGTTGGTCAGGCTGATCTTGAACTCCTGATCTCATGATCCACCCACCTTGGACTCCCAAAGTGCTAGGATTACAGGCGTGAGCCACTGCACCCAGCCTTTTATATTTTTTACAAAAATACAAGAGAGACAAGGTTTTGCCATATTGCCCAGGCTGGTATTAAATCCTGAGCTCAAGCGATCCACCCACCTCAGTCTCCAAAAGTGCTGGGATTACAGGCATGAGCCACCATGCCTGGCATGTCAGAACATTTTTGTATGAAGGTTATAATCAAGGAGTACCTGCCAGAGTACTTCTAGATAAATCTAACTGAGAAAAATGAGTTGAAGGAGTGAAAGAGAGAAAAGAAAGTCCTGACATTAAAATGGAAAATAAAAATATGAAACAACTGCAATGATGTGAGATGTAAACATAAACATTCAAATTAGCCACAAGTTTGCAAACTTTCCAGAAATTTCATCTACCAGAAATATTTCTATTTATATATAATAGAAGAAAATGATTCCTTTATGACTTTGAGGATTTGACTTAGATTTTATCCAATACTGTTTTTTAATAAAAGCAACTTTGAGCTCGACATTTAAAAGCAGGTTTAAGTATTACCACTAACTTACAAAAGTAGTAACCCAGTTGCAGAAGTCATTAACTGCTCTGTGAACATTTTCCTGAAGACCAGGACGAGGACCGTTTTCATGGAGCAAATCCATTTTATGTGGCTTTTCTTCATAAAGCCATTGGCTTGCATTTGACACAGAAGTCTTCTTGGAACTAAAGATAATAAGATCATTAAAGAATTACAATATGAGACACAATGAATCCAAATGGATTTCAAACAGTTTTGGAGGCAAAAGGAAATCATAAAGCAAGTATTTGGTTTTTTTGTTTTGTTTTGTTTTTGTTTTTTGTTTTTGAGACGGAGTGTTGTTCTGTCACCCAGGCTGGAGTGCAGTGGCTGGAGTGGAGTGGCGCCCAGGCTTGAGTGCAGTAGCGGCTCACTGCAAGCTCCGCCTCCCAGGTTCACACCATTCTCCTGCCTCAGCCTCCCGAGTAGCTGAGACCACAGGCGCCCACTACCACGCCTGGCTAATTTTCTGTATTTTTAGTAGAGATGGGGTTTCACCTTGTTAGCCAGGATGGTCTCGATCTCCTGACCTCGTGATCCACCTGCCTTGGCCTCCCAAAGTGCTGGGATTACAGGCATGAGCCACCACGCCCGGCCAAAGCAAGTATTTCTGACAGTCTCTTGCAAGCTCACATACAAATTATATTTTAATTTTTCAAAGAGCACATTCTCATTACCAATATCATAAAGACAAGTATATCATGATTAATTATAATAATTAAAACTTATATAGCATTTTACCATTATAAGTTGATTTTTAAAATTTTGAGTACCATTTATTAAAACATGTACTGGGTAAAAGCCCAAATTACTGTGCTTGAAGTCTACCAAAGCCTCAGGCAACCTTGACAAGTAGGAGTCATCCTTGACTTCTCTATCATTCCTAAAATCCAGCTCAGTTAAAGTCTGGCAGATTGTAACTGTCTCCTTCCCTCTGGACTGCTGCAAAATGCTAGTGTCTCTGCATCATCAACTCTTATAGCTCCCCCAACCTTCAACCCCCAGTCCACTCCCTACACTGCAGCCCAAGCAGTCATTTCAAAATGTAACTCTGGACATATCAAATCAGCCAC
>NW_012113444.1:0-1646 GCF_000951035.1 Colobus angolensis palliatus | reverse complement strand
GACTCGCATCAGCCCGATGAGGTCCCAGGACACGGTGTCAGTGCCTGGAACTCCTGCCAGCAGCATCAGCATCACATGGAGAAATGCAGACTCTAGGGTCCACCCCAGACTTACTTGGGTTCAGGTCCAGAGATCTGAGTTTAACACACCCTGCGGGTGCTGAGGATGTACGGTGCCGTTTGAGACACATTTCCCCAGACAGAGAGGCTGGTGGGAAGATTCCACCGAGCTGAGAGAAGCCCCCCAGAGCTGAGCTTCTCCAGCCTCCATTTGGTTGAAATGTCACCTTTTCTTTTCTTTTCAAAGGGGAAGCTGAAAAGAAACATGATGCCCTGGGCTTTACAGAAGAAACGAGAAATCCACATGGCCAAGGCCCGTCGGAGACGAGCTGCGAGGTCTGCTCTCCCCGTGAGACTCACCAGCTGCATCTTCCCGAAGCCGGTGACAAGGATCAGGTCCCATCCTGACAACCAGGTCAGACGCAGAAAAGGGGAGGAGCACCTGGAGAAGCCACAGCAACTCTGCGCCTACCAGAGAATGCAGGCCCTGCAGCCCTGCAGCAGCCAAGGAGAAGGTTCAAGTCCACTGCAGTTGGAGAACGTCTTAAGTATCCTCGCACCGGGGATGGCCGGTGAATCTCTGGACAGGGCTGGAGCTGAGCGTGTGCACAGGCTGCCCGAGCCCACCGCTGGGCAGTTTCCAGCTGTGGCAGGGGGGCCAACCCCAGGAGTGGGTTGTCAGCTCCCACCGCCCCTCTCTGGCCAATTGGTGACTCGTGCAGATATCCGGAGACAGGCCAGGAGGGTGAAGAAAGCCAGGGAGAGACTGGCCAGGGCCTTGCAGGCAGACAGGCTGGCCAGGCAGGCAGAAATGCTGACAGGTAGATGAAGTGCAGTCCTGGGTTTTGCATCCCTTTCTTTTAATGCCCATCCTCTTTCCGACTCTGAATTGTCACACTTTTTCCTTCCCCACCTGTTGTTTATTAAAAGTATTTGAAAGGCAACAAGTGTAAGGAGTGGATGGTTTTGTGGTGAGAAATTGGGTTTTATGGGATGAGGAAGGAAACCTTTACATGTCGTTGTACACCTCAGTTTCTGTTTACCATGATTTCAATTAGTTGTGGGGTTTTGTTTGTTTGTTTGCTTGTTTGTTTTGAGACAGAGTCTTGCTCTGTTGTCCAGACTGAAGTGCAATGGTGCAATCTCAGCTCACCGAAACCTCCGCTTCCCAGGTTCAAGTGATTCTCCTGCCTCAGCTTCCCCAGTAGCTGGGATTACAGGCGCCTGCCACCATGCCCAGCTATTTTTTGTATTTTTAGTAGAGATGGGGTTTCACCATGCTGGCTAGGCTGGTCTTGAACTGCTGACCTCAGGCAATCTGCCCACCTTGGCCTCCCAAAGTACTGGGATTACAGGCGTGAGCCATGGTGCCCGGCCATTAATTAGTTTTTATATTAAATTCTAATTTAATCTTTGGCTTGGCGCTGTGGCTGATGCCTATAGTCCCAGCACTTTGGGAGGTGGAGGAAGGCAGATCATCTGAGGTCAGGAGTTGGGGACCAGCCTGGCCAATATGGCGAAACCCCATCTCTACTAAAAATACAATAATTAGCCAGGCGTGGTGGCGGGCGCCTGTAATTTCAGCTA
>NW_012113443.1:0-1368 GCF_000951035.1 Colobus angolensis palliatus | reverse complement strand
AGCCAGGATGGTCTCGATCTCCTGACCTCGTGATCCGCCCGTCTCGGCCTCCCAAAGTGCTGGGATTACAGGCTTGAGCCACCGCGCCCGGCGTGACTCACATTTTCAAGTTTCCTTGTAGGATTTAAAAATTTTCCTGGTTTGGATCATCATTTTCAAAATGGCAAATAGGACTGAGTAATTCATTTGAGTCCAATTCCTATCTTATCTTTAAGAAGATGATTGGAATGAGTTCTGCAAAATGGTGATAGTGGCAGAATCTAAGAAGACTTCACTAAAGTTTCACTGTTTAATATTAAAAGCATAATTCTTTTGGATAAAAGAAATGTTATAAAATTTACAAATGTCATGTGATCACTGTATATTTTGTAATTGACCTAGCCTACTCTCATCAATACTTAAAGCTAAAACCTCACAAAACTGTGTTTCCACTCTCACAGGAATCAAAAGTTATGAAAAGAGATAGGAACAGATTCAAAAATACTTACATATTGTATTTTCTTTCAACGTGAAAGAATATTGGAAGTTACTTTCAACATTGTCTATCTACTGAGAATGGTGACAAGTAGTAAAAATAGAAATTCATACTTTGGACTTTCAAAGAAATGTAAGAATATTTGGAAGCTTTAATGTGGTAAGGGCAAATTATGATCACGTGTATCATACCTACTGTGTAATAAAATAATGAATACATTTTCATTCTATCCTCATTTATATTCAAATAATCTATATAGGGAAGTTAAGTCTTGCACTGGATCACATAGAAATGTAGAGTAAAAATTTCACACTTATCTCCTCTGATTGCTAAATCAGAAAAATTTATACAACACATTTATCCTTACTGTATCTTCAAGTTTTGATGTATAGTAAGAATATCCTACTGTTTGTTATTTATCTTGAAGTTTTATTTATGGATATAGAAACATTATTCTTTTCTGAAAAGAAAATTTTGACTTTTAAGGAAAAATTATGTAGTAGGAGTTAAAATAGATTGCAACTTACCTCCTTCCTGATTACATCATTTTGGAACTGTTCTATCAGAGTTTAAGAAGAACCGTGAGGGGTAGATAATAGGTTGGTCTTCGAGCTTAATCACCGAATTTCACTTCTCCAACCTGTGCATGAGTGAAATAAGCAGGTATTGGAGAAAGGACTTGGCTACAATATTATGGAAGCCAACTCTGATCTCTGCCACTTGGTTTAAGTGAACATATAACTGAAGAATTTTAAGAGACAATAATAATTTGTTGTGTCTCAGCAATTTTCTTTCTTTTTTTTTTTTTTTTTTGAGACGGAGTCTCGCTCTGTCGCCCGGGCTAGAGTGCAGTGGACGGATCTCAGCTCACTGCAAGCTCCGCCTCCCGGGTT
>NW_012113442.1:12476-15093 GCF_000951035.1 Colobus angolensis palliatus | reverse complement strand
TTTAACTAGGCCTAGAATTAAAAAATATCAATGTGATGGAACCATGTAACATTGTGTTTTCTTGAATAGCCTTTAGCTGTGCTACTTCTACATAATTAGAAACATTTCAATATAAAGATACTTCCTTTAATTAACAGGGAAATGGCCTTTGCACATTTAATGAGGAAAGATACAGAAAACAGACATGATTTTGCGTATACATTAGATGTTCAATAAATGTGGCCTCTCCCCTTCTATTCTTTTCTGAAAAACCAATTAAATGGTCATATTACATACAATCCTTGCAAGAGGTTTTGTAAACTTCCATTTTTAAAAAATGGGCTGAATACATTTTGAGAACTGCTACGTACAACTATGAATCCTATTGAAGGTTAGATCATAGGCATTTTTCCATTAATGACAAGTTCTTATTATGCTTTGTTTTCCTGATACCTGGTATGCAGCTATGTGCAAATATTTTATAAACATAAATTTTATTATCAATATAATGTCCAATCCCATGGATGTTGTATGATTTGCTTAACCATTCTCATAATCTTGATCATTAGTTTTCTGCAAAACCATTCAAAGGTATAACACTCTAATTCCAGATCTAAAGCTCAAGTCTAAATAATTTGGGCGATGGAACCCTGGAAAAAATGGAAATTAACAAACATGTGTATAGAGTTTCAGAGGGATTGTTGTGCCCTGTATGCCCATAAAAACAGACAATGGACCTGTTGACTAAGAATTCCTATTTTAGAACACTTAAATTCTGGCTCACTTCCTTCATTTGCAAGGACACATCACAACTGAGTTCACATTCTTGTTGTTTTTGATCTAAAGAAGTCCAAAATGGAATGATCAAAAATGCCTTAAAACAGTGCTTCTGTTTCCCCCTCCAAGGCTACAGGTGCATAATTTCATACACATAACCAGAAGGAAGTATGGTGGGTGGAATCTCCAATCATCTGTCACTGCAGGTTCCTAGGGTGGGAATTCAAGAAGGCCAGTTTCTTAAACACGGAAATGAAACTCCAAGAACCAGGAGATGGCGGCAGACTGTACAACCCTTCCAGGAAGGAATCCTACACAAACTCTGCTGGACCAAACTTTACTCAGGCTCTTCTTACACCTTCTCCTGGGCCAATCTGTACACTTCATTGTAAAATCCAACAATACCAAAGACCCCTTCTAAGCCAGTTTAGCAGGCACCCTCTGCCCCCATATCTTCATTCCCCACCATCCCCCAGGTGATGATGTCTTATCACCCAGTTCTCTCCAAAAAGAATCCCAACAGGTGCATTTAGCCAGAACCCTACTTGTCCCAGACATTTCCTTAGTATTTTGTCATCCGGTGATCCCTAATCTGCTCCTTGACTATAAATTCCCACTCGTTTATGCTGAATTTGGGGTTGAACCCAATCTCTTGTACCCATTGCAAAATCTCACTGCTGTGCTTTCAATACCTATCACGATGATCCTGAATCAAGTCTTCCCTTGCATGCTTTAACAAGTGTGACTGAACATTTTTTTTTTTTTTTTAACAGAGTCTATCACATCATTTTTAGGGCAATTCCTGCTCTAAGCTTCCCATGCTATCTGTTTCTTCTCACTGGGAACCTTCATCTAAGGTTCAGTATCTGATTTCCCGCTTCCATCATTTCTCTGTGGCAGTCATATTAGGCTAAGAGGAGACAGGGAAACTGAGACCCTGTACCCACGGGTCAGTGACACCACAGAGCTACAGCAAAGCAGGCTTTGCAAAGGAGACTCACTCTGTGTCCCGGTCACACAAGATACTCACACACCCTTCTCAGTCCCCACGTCACAAAGGAGACCTTCCTCACCTGTCTCCCTAGAGATGAGCCCCCTCCTCCGCAGCTCTAACACCCTCGGGCTGGAGGAGGCAGGAGAAAACCTCGGCCTGCGCCAGAGGCCTCCACTCTCTGAGCATCTCCTGCAGCTCCATTCTCACCGCCAAGCAGGGTCCCAGGCGGGCTGCTGGCTGGGGCTGCAGAAACTCCCTCAGCTACTCGCAGGGCCTTCTTCCTCAGGTGGGACCAGGTCACCAGAGGTCCTGGAGAGGGAGCCAGAGGTCAAAGATTTCTCCGTCGCTGGTGAATATGTAGTCCAAGACGGAACAGTCAGGACCGCAGATACACGTGAGAAGTGAAGTCCAGAGTCTTAAAAACCTACAAGAAATAATCATGAGCCCCGCGCACTGCCCGAGCCCCGCAGACTTCGGGGAGTGGCCGCGGGGACCTGGGAGTACGCAGGCACAGGTCAGCCAAAGGCTTGGGCCTGTGACCTGAGGCCAAGGTTGGCGTTAGTGCATTCTCAGAGCCAGTAGGAGGCGAATCTGAGTGGAACCTGAGCCCGATAAAAGAAGCATCCGAAGAAATAAATATTTTCATTATTTTTCTTTTGGAATAGGCTTTTTTGTTTTGTTTTGTTTTGTTTTGAGAAGGCGTCTCACTCCTTTCCCCAGGCTGGAGTGTAATGGCGCGATCTTGGCTCACTGCAACCCCCGCCTCCCGGGTTCAAGTGGTTCTTGTGCTTCAGCCTTCTGAGTAGCTGGGATTACAGGCCCCCGCCACCACACCCAGCTAGTTTTTGTATTTTTAGTAGAGAGGGG
>NW_012113442.1:10754-11852 GCF_000951035.1 Colobus angolensis palliatus | reverse complement strand
TTTATAACAGATGAAATGGACAGATAATTCTAACTTACTGTCTCTCTGGCTTAATAAAATATTAGTCAATACCCTAAGAAGAAAGGAACAAAGCCTAAAAATTCTCCATTCACAAATACAAATAGTCAACAAACAAAGTCAAAACCTAATAACTTGTTGACCACTTATTTCTCCTCTGAAATTGGCTCTTGAATGTGTTGAACATGGATTGACTTGGGATTAGGAAATTTTAAAAATATTTTTTAAAGTTTCACTTTTTGGAATTTAAAATTAATCCAAATTATGTAATATACAACATTTGGAATTTACCGATCAACACTCTCTATCATTTTATTTTTTACTCTTCAAATAATTTCTTGTTCAAGATTTTAAAATGCTTTTAAAATTAATAGATTCTGAAGGCTGGGCAACATGGGGAGACTGTCTCTACAAAAAATAAAAATAAATTATTTTAAATATATATAAAATATACATTTATGTAAATATATATATTTTAAGTATATAAAATATGTTTTTAAAATTTTATTTTTTTGCCAGATCATGTGGTAAGTGTATGTTTAGTCTGGCAGGAACCTGCAAAACTGCCTTCCACAGTGGCTGTAACATTTTGCATTCCCAGCAGCAATAGATGAGAGTTCCTATCACTCCATTTCTTCACCAGCATTTGGTGGTGTCAGTGTTTGCATTCAAGCCAGTCTAATAGATGTGTAATGGTATCTCATCATTGTTTTAATTTGAATTCCCTAGTGACATATGGTGTTGAGCATCTTTGCAGATGTCTAAGAAATGTGCCAGACATGGTGGTACACGCCTGTGGTCCCAGCTACTCAGGAGGCTGAGGCAGGAGGATTACTTGAGCCCTGGGGGTTGGGGCTGCAGTGAGCTATGATTGCACCACTGCACTCCAGGCTGAGTGACAGAGTTAAACCCTGTCTCAAAAAGATAAATAAGCCTGGGCGCAGTGGCTCACACCTGTAATCTGAGCACTTTGGGAGGCCAAGGCGGGTGGATCATGAGGTCAGCCGATTAAGACCATCCTGCCTAACATGGTGAAACCCCATCTCTACTAAAAATACAAAAAATTAGCCGGGCACATAC
>NW_012113442.1:5223-6426 GCF_000951035.1 Colobus angolensis palliatus | reverse complement strand
CCCGCCTCAGCCTCCCTAAGTGCTAGGATTACAGGAGTGAGCCACTGTGCCCAACCTTACCATTTACCCTGTCTTTTTTTTTTTTTTTTTTTCCTATGTGGTGGAGTTTCCCTCTTGTTGCCCAGGCTGCAGTGTAATGGTGCCATCTCCGTCACTGCAACCTCTACCTCCCAAGTTCAAATGATTTTCCCGCCTCAGCCTCCCAAGTAGCTGGAATTACAGGTGCCCGCCATCACACCCAGCTAATTTTTGTATTTTTAGTAGAGAGGGGCTTTCACAACATTACCCATGCTGGTCTTGAGCTCCTGAGCTTGAGTGATCCCCTTGTTTCAGCCTCTGAAAGTGCTGGGACTACAGGCATGAGTGCAGCACCCAGCCAAAAACACAGGGAAGTGTATTAATAGTCTGAAACATTGCAAAATACTGCTGAGAATACAGTTCACTAATATCATCATCATAGACCACAAAATATATTCTGGTATTATTAAGAATATCATACCTCTGAGTAACACATACATAGAGCACTCATTCTATTAGAAATTAAATTATACTAATATTATTGACAATTACTTTTATAGCTGTCACTGTAAACTCAAAGACAAGAAATAAATTCATCATCAGAAAACATAAAACAAGTACTTAGCCTTATTGCTGAGAAGCCTACCGTTGTCTTTTACTGAATGGCACCTCAGTTCTTGAGATAAAGTTTGAAACAGCAACTGGAAGGATAGCTTTAACTTGAAAATGGTTTTATTTTTAGAGTTGTCATGTGATAAAAGCTATTCTTACATAGCCAAGCTGTTGGACAGAGACCAGGTTTTGTGAAAGTTTTTCATCAAGTGTTTCATGTTGACCTCACTGCAACCCCAAACAATGGCAAATGCTTCATAAGCCCCTGTAAATGGTGATTCAGCTGATAAATTAATAATATTCTCTTTCTTTAAGCCAGGTGTGGTGGCTCACACCTGTAATCCCAGCACTTTGGGAGGCCGAGGCAAGCGGATCACGAGGTCAGGAGGTCGAGACCATCCTGGCTAACACGGTGAAATCCCGTCTCTATTAAAAATACAAAAAAGTAGCCAGGCATGGTGGCACGCGCCTGTAATCCCAGATACTTTGGAGGCTGAGGCAGGAGAATTGCTTGAACCTGGGAGGCGGAGGTTGCAGTGAGCCAAGATTGCACACTGCACTCCAGCCTGGGTG
>NW_012113442.1:1544-3534 GCF_000951035.1 Colobus angolensis palliatus | reverse complement strand
CCAAGATCTCACAGCAGGAAGTGGTGGAACCAGGATTCAAACACAAGTCATTTCCAGCTTTGATGTCTGCTTTATTCCTCTTCTAGCCCCATAGCTGGGACCTATCACAATCCCAGGCCCATCCCTACCACCATATCCCCTAATTTTTTTTTATTCCCTTGTTCATGGATCTTTAATTTGGGGAAATAAAGGTAAACTTGCCAAAAAGCAGCAGCATCAAACTACATTGAATCTGTTCTTCATTATTTACAAGATTCTCTTATCTCTTCCAATTCTTATCAGTGTTCATATGTCATTTCTACAAGTTATGAGCAAGTTCACCTGTGTTTTAGGCTTACCCTCATTTGTAATTCTTTATTTGTGTATGATATGTGTATTGCTGTATTATCCTCCTGTATCAGACTTTGTTGGCCTCTCTCTGATGGCAGTTGGGATATTGAAAATGAAGAGGACTCATGACAGTGGTGTGCTGGTAAATGCTGAGCAGGCTGGGGATGCTGATGCTCTCATTTCGTGGTGTTTTCCAATTTCTGTGGTGTCCATTTCTGTGGTCCAATTCCCATGGCCAATTTCCAGCCATTGACACTTTAACAACGGTCTCACCAATTCCTGAAAAGTTGACAATGAGCTCTTGTGAGCCAGTGCGAGTCATCTCCAGCACACCATTGAGTATGGTGAGCCATGAGAAGAATTTCTAAGAAAGTCAGAAAAAGACAAATGTACCCACTATCATTTCTTTGCTTTTTATTTGTTTATTTATTTTTTATTCATTCACTCATTCATTCATTCATTCATTTCTCTGAGATGGAATCTCACTCTGTCATCCAGACTGGAGTGCAGTGACACAGTCTTGGCTCATTACAACCTCTGCCTCCCAGGCTCAAGTAATCCTACCACCTCAGCCTCCAGAATAGCTAGGACTACAGGCACGAGCCGCTATGCCTGGCTACATTTTGTTTTTCTGTTTTTTTTAAGATGTGGTTTTGCCATATCGTCCTGTCTGGTCTCAAACTCCTGGACTCAAGCCATCTGCCCACCTCAGCCTCTCAAAGTACTGAGATTGCTGGTATGAGCCACTGTGCCTGGCCAGCCTACTATCATTTTCTTTTATTCATCTTTGTCTGAAGACCCTAGGCAGTGAATTATGCAAGATTAAGAAGTATAAGGCCAGGTGTGGTGGCTCAGGCCTGTAATCCCAGCACTTTGGGAGGTCAAGGCGGGTGGATCACGAGATCAAGAGTTCAAGATCAGCCAGGCCAAAATGGTGAAACCCCGTCTTTACTAAAAATACAAAAATTAGCTGGGTGTAGTGGCAGGCACCTATAATCCCAGCTACTTAGAAGGCTGAGGCAGAGAATTGCTTGAACCTGGGAAGCGGAGGTTGCAGTGAGCCGAGATCATGCCACTGCACTCCAGCCTGGTAGACAGCAAGACTCAGTCTCAAAAAACAAAAAAAAAAAAAAAGAAGAAGAAGAAGAAGAAGTATAAATGTTGGAAAGGAAAAGATAAATATTCTGTATTTGCAAAAGATTTTATCATCTACTCAGAAAAATCCAAGAATAAACTGACCTAGTGTTAAATATTGAGTATCCCTAATCCAAAAATGCAAAATACTCCAAAGTCCGAAACTTTTTGTGTGCCAGCGTCACACACAAAGGAAATGCTCACTGGGGCATTTTGGATTTCAGGTTTCCAGATTAGGGATGCTGAATCAGCAGATATAATGCAAATATTCTGAAATCTGAAACACTTCTGCTCCCAAGCATTTTGGATAGGGCATACTCAATCTGAAGAAGAGAAGGTGGTGGACAATGAGGGAGAGTCCAGGATGGCACACAGTCAGCAAGGACTGGGGAGGTGACAGACAGACTTGGGGAAGTCGGGACCGGAGTAGCTCCTGGGGGATTGGTTGCATCAGGCTTCTGCCCATTGTGCTGGGCACAGAGGATAGGCATTTTGCCCTTAAGGAGTCTCAGCCTAGCAGGGAGAC
>NW_012113442.1:0-944 GCF_000951035.1 Colobus angolensis palliatus | reverse complement strand
GCTTATAGGCAATGGAGAGCCACTCACTGTTCTAAGGCAGAGAGGGATGGGATCCAACACAGACTTTTGAGACAAAACTGGCATAATGTGAAGGGTGGCAGGGAAGAGGCAGGCTGAGAGGCAGGTGGGGACGGGGAAACTGAGGGTCTGAGCTAGGCGGGAGGCCAGGGGGCTGCAGAAGGAGAAGACCAGGGATCTGCTGGAACCCGCCGTGTGGCTCCTGGTTGGCCGAGGCGAAAGACAGCAGTGCTCTGTGCTGAGGTGGGGGGTAGAAAAGCTGCCAGCTGCTCCCAAGGAAGGAAAAGGGGTTCAGAGTGGTGCCGCCCCTGAGAGCAGCCTCTCCCTTTCTTCTAGGACCCTGCTGTCCTCCCTCCCCTTCTCCCACCTTCCAGCTTCTGGCTACAACACGCCTGCAGCCCAAGGCAAAAACTCAGCAAACCCAGCCCCCAGGATTGAGTGAGTGAATGGCAATTCTGCCACGTCCCTTGCCACCCTTCTTACAGAAGCAGCCAGTGAGTGCCTGCCTGGTACCAGACACAATACTTGATGACCACTTAGGTGTCCCCACAAGCCTGGGAACTGGGTTGTCCAGCTGTGGAAGTACAGGCTCAGCAGGGTTAGGTCACTTGATTAGGGTCAGGTCACACGCTTAGGGTCACACAGGAAGCGCCAGAGCCTGGAAGTGGTCACAGCCTGACCCCAAAGCTCGTGTTCTGTCTGTGCCATTCAGAATCTCGGGGGCAAACCAGAAAGGCCGGGCGTTGGGCCCTGACCTTGGGACTCATCCCTGCCACCCTGCCCTTCTTGGTCTCATGGCTGCAGAAGGAAGTCAAGGCCTTCCCGAGGTACGGGTGGTGGGGAGGGGGCACATGGTGGTGAGGGGAGGACCTGCCCTTCTGGTCAGGAAGGAGGTGACAATTGACTGTGACTATAGAGGGAGGGCA
>NW_012113441.1:0-1100 GCF_000951035.1 Colobus angolensis palliatus | reverse complement strand
CAACTTGTTTAATAGTTGCCAGAGATAAAACAGGATTAAAGGATAAGTCCAACTGAGTTCATCTTCTAAATTCTGGTTGTTTTTTTTTTTTTTTAATGGAATAGACCTCAAAAATCAAGTCTGTTTTACTGTATCCCAATTTATAATCACAAGGAGTATATGGGTGATACCCAGGTAAAATAGTCCAAGGCAGCTTCAGCTATGAGTTCACAGTGGTGCAGAGCATAGAGATTTCAAAATAATTACCAGAATTCCATTTTCTTACCTTTCTTATTTAAGATAATAGAAATAATGAGAGGCTCCTGAAAACTTCGGCAGTATTTCCCCACTCCTCTCATTATTTAAAGTGCCTAATATTTTCACAAAAATGGCCAATTTAAATAATAATGAAGGATGGGAATACATTTAGTTATAGAAATGTTGGCATCATCCAAAAGATTGTTTAGTTTGCAGTTAAGAACAAAATAAGTATCCCAGAATAATGAAGTCACAATTCACAGTTACCGGAATTCAGAATAAGAAATGCCAAAATGTAAACATTTTAAAATATTACTGAATTTAACAGTACGATATGACTTTTTTATTTTTATTTTTATTTTTCATAGAGATAGAGTCTCCCTCTGTTGCCCACGCTGCTCTTGAACTCTTGGCCTCAAGTGATCCTCCCACCTCGGCCTCCTAAAGTGCTGGGATTATAGGTGTGAGCCACTGCACCTGGCGGAGATGACTTTTTAACAGCCTTTATAAACTAAACCAAATATAAACAAAAATAAACTATACATCTTGACAGCTCTATTTTAGCTCTAAATCAAAGCAGGTAATTTTTTTTCCCCAACAGCTTTATTGAGATATAATTAACATCCCACAAAACTCACCCTTTTAAAGTCTGCAATTCAGTGGTTCTTAGTATGTTACAGAGTTGTGCAACCATCACCACTATCTGTGGAACATTTTCATCAGCCCCAAAAGAAACTGTATACCCAAGCCGGGCGCGGTGGCTCAAGCCTGTAATCCCAGCGCTTTGGGAGGCCGAGACGGGCAGATCACGAGGTCAGGAGATTGAGACCATCCTGGCTAACACGGTGAAACCCCGTCTCTAC
>NW_012113440.1:0-1403 GCF_000951035.1 Colobus angolensis palliatus | reverse complement strand
CTGTAATCCCAGCTACTTGGGAGGCTGAGTCAGGGAGAACTGCTTGAGCCCGGGAGGTGGAAGTTGCAGTGAGCCGAGATAGTGCCACTGTACTCCAGCCTGGGCAACAGAGTGAGACTCTATCTCAAAAATACAAACAAACAAACAAACAAAACAAACAGAAAACAGGGCCCAGGAGGCAAGGCAGTCATTACAGCATAGAAGGTTCACATACCCATCAGATGCATCCAAATAGCAGGTGGCTGTAGTCCCACAGTTATTCCTGCTTCTTGTGTCCTAGGCATCTGATCCCCATCCGAGTGCTGTCTGTGCTATACTAGATTGCATCTTAAGCTGGCTGGTATCCCGGGATGCACTTTGCAGCCTCAGGGTTGGATTTTCAGCCCCTGACACCAGGAAGAATAATCAGGCTCCTATTTGGGCTGTTCTGCACCATTTCCTAGGGACAGACTCCCCTCCCAGAGCAGTCAAGATATTCTGGAAGTATAGTGCTACTATATAGATTTGGTGGATGTCCAAGTTAAGTTTTTAAGCAAGAGAACTTGTCATAAAATTACCCTGGATCACTGTCAATACTTCGAAGCCAGCTAAAGTTACTCTGCCCAGTAAAGTTTTGGAGATGGTGTCTGCCAAACTCTGGGCATATTTATGATTTTCTCATCCCAATTCATGCCGATGAAGCCAAAACTTTTTCCCCTGATTCTCTGCTGGGACTACATAAAGTGGTTTCATACTGGGGTACTCTAAAACATATAGTTAGGAGATGTGGCAGGTATTTAAAAAACTTTGTATTTAATACACTTAACACGTATCTAGGATGTAAAGCCAATCACAGTACAAGGCAGAGATCCAGCAAATTACGGTGAGAACAAAGAAAGGAAAAAAAAAATGCCAACATGGTGAAACCCCGCCTCTACTACAATTACAAAAATTAGCTGGGTGTGGTGGTGCGCACCTGTAGTCCTAGCTACTCGGGAGGCTGAGGAAGGGGAATCGCTTGAACCTGGGAGGTGGAGGTTGCAGTGAGCCGAGACCGCACCACTGCATTCCAGCCTGGCAACAGAGCGAGACTCCGTCTCAAAAAAAAAGACTTGAGTGAAAATGAAAATGATAGGAAGTCTTCATGGAGGAAGAGACATTTGAACAGGGCCTTGAAAGATAAAGGGAAGAACAGCATGTTGATATTGTTCATTTACTTGCTGGGCTCTAGAGGGTTTCAATCTCGGGAACGTATGAAGGGATACTTCAGAGTTAAGAAAGGGATTGTCTTGCTTTCAGCTTTAATATTTTGACCCCAAGTTAACGATTACTTCAGTAAAAATGAGAGCAATTGAAACATTGATTGATATTTTGTTTCTCCCCTGGCCTCTCCATGTTCTCATTAGAAAAAAGAAAAAAAATAA
>NW_012113439.1:0-1055 GCF_000951035.1 Colobus angolensis palliatus | reverse complement strand
TTGGAAGCAATGTCATTCTCTCTTCCTCTAGGTTTTACAATTCATATCACAGGCGGGGTGTACACCCCTTGTTATATTGGATGGAATCTCATCCTCTTTCAACCTATATCTTTAGAAAAATATCCCATGGGGACTGTACATCTCTTCAATATTGGTAGTAATACCATCTTATCCTTTCCTGGATATCAGAAACAATATCACAGAACGGGTGTACACCCCTTGCAATATTGGTAGTAATATCACCTCTCCCCTGTGGTTATTAAGGACAAAATCCCAGGGTGGCTATATGGTTCCTACTTTATTGGGAGTAATATCATCCACTCACCCCCTGGATATCAGGAACCATATCACAGAAGAGGTGTCCACCCCCTTTGATATTGTCAGCAATATCATCTTCTCGCCTGGATTTTACGAACGATACCCCGGGGTTGGGGGCCATGTACACCCACTGTGATATCGCAAGTAAAATCAGCCTCTTTCCCGCTGGATATTAGGAACTGTATCACAGGTGTGTGTGCACCTTCTGGGATATTGGGAGTACTATCAGCCTCCACCCTGCTGCATATTAGGAACAATATATGGGAGGCAGGGTGGTTACACCCCCTGCGATACTGAGAGCAATATTCTTCCCTTGTCCCTGTATAGTAGGAACTATATCACAGGGGTCTGTACACCTTCTGCGATATTGGGATTAATGTTATCCTCTCCCCCACCGAATGTCAAAAACAATATTACAGAAGGGTGTACATCCCCTGCGATATGGCCAGTAATATCATCGTCTCTACCTTTGTATACTAGGAACAACGTCACAAAGGGTGTGTACACTCCCCTGCGATATTGGGCATAATGTTATCCTCTCTTCCCCTGGATATTAGGAATGATATCCCTGGTGGTGGGAGGTGGAGTACATTAAGAGCAATATCACTGGGTGGGTGTGATACTACACCCGATAGGGGGTGTAGTATCATCCTCTCTTCCCTAGGATATTAAGAACAGTATCACAGGAGGGGTGTACAGTCACATTATTGGGAGTCATAGCATCTTCTCCCCCTCTC
>NW_012113438.1:0-1221 GCF_000951035.1 Colobus angolensis palliatus | reverse complement strand
CCTGTAGTCCCAGCTACTCGGGAGGCTGAGGCAGGAGAATGGCGGAAACCCGGGAGGCGGAGCTTGCAGTGAGCCGAGATCGCGCCACTGCACTCTAGCATGTGCGACAGAGCGAGGCTCTGTCTCAAAAAAAAAGAATTTTGAGCACAGAGTGTTGTTCAAATACTCTGAAGAACTAAGGATTCCGAAAGGTCCTTTCCTAGGCAATTTGAAACATTCTTTGTTCCAAATACAATACGTTTTCTTTGCACCAGCCATCAGAGTACTATGTTTTTATATGTAATTCAGAAACACTCAAGGATGTCTTTTATCACCATTTTTGCTCAATCTTGTTCTGAAAGTTCTGGGCAACATATTAAGTTATGAATCAAAAGAATAATAAGCTACTATAACTTTTTAAAATTTTAACTTTTAAAAATTATATTGACAATAAATTATATTGTCAAAACATTCATTTTGACAATAAAAATATAAAACACTGGGAAATAAAATTGGAGATTTTATATAAAGAAATTTCAAAATTTTCAAAAGAAGATGAGATGATTGAGTAAATAAAAAAGCAAGGCCAGGGTGTAGTGGCTCACATCTGTAATCCCAGCACTTTGGGAGGCCAAGGTAGGAGGATCATTTGAGGCCAGAAGTTTAAGAACAGACTGGTCAATACAGGGAGTCCCAGTTTCTACTTCTAAAATAAAAATCAAGAAGTGAGGTGAAACCAGAATATTTCACCTCAAAATATACTTCTTCGGCATATTTCTAGATGGCTATTCTGAGATCAATACACAACAAGGGTAGCCAGCCCTGAAAGGCTGTCTTTTATGGGGGGAGATCTGCATACGTAGAGGAAATCTACACTAGTGAAGTAAACCACAAACGCAAACAGGATTTCTCTGAGGCCCCTTTAAATGAATCTAAGACAGACTAACTTACAGGAAAAAGAGACCAAAGGTCTGACATAGACACTTCACCCCAAGCTACACTTTTCTGAGGGCAGCTTGGAGATTACCTCGGAGGTTCATCCACATAACAAGGCAGCCATGCAGCCTTTGCTAGCCCTGCTCTCCCATAACCTGTGTCACTGCCTCCCCTCACTCTATTCTTTTTTTTTTTTCTTGTTGCCCACACTGGAGTGCAATGCCGCAATCTCGGCTCACTGCAACCTCCACCTCCCGGTTCAAGCCATTCTCCTGCCTCAGTCTCCTGAAGTAGCTGGGATTACAG
>NW_012113437.1:0-2016 GCF_000951035.1 Colobus angolensis palliatus | reverse complement strand
AGTTTCCATGTAATTGTGTAGTTTTGAGTGAGTTTCATAATCCTGAGTTCTAATTTGATTGCACTGTGGTCTGAGAGACTGTTCGTTATGACTTCCATTGTTTCGCATTTGCTGAGGAGTGTTTTACTTTCAGTTATATGGTCAATTTTAGAATAAGTGCAATGTGGTGCTGAGAAGAATGTATACTCTGCTTATTTGGGGTGGAGAGTTCTGTAGATGTCTATTAGGTCTTCTTGGTCCAGAGCTGAGTTCAAGTCTTGAATAACCTTGTTAATTTTCTGTCTCATCAATCTGTCTAATATTGACAGTGGGGTGTTAAAGTCTCCTGTTATTGTGTGGGAGTCTAAGTTTCTTTGTAGGTCTCTAAGAACTTGCTTTATGAATCTGGGTTCTTCTGTATTGGGTGCATGTATATTTAGGATAGTTAGCTCTTCTTGTTGCATTGATCGATTTATCTTATGTAATACCCTTCTTTGTCTTTTTTAATCTTTGTTGGTTTAAAATCTGTTTTATCAGAGACTAGGATACCTGTGTATGGCTCGTAAAATTCTCTTGCTGTGTTTTTCAGCACTGCAAAGTCATTTATGCTCTTCTCTAAACTGGTTATTCTAGTCAGCAATTCCTCTAATCTTTTTTTCAAGGTTCTTAGCTTCCTTGTATTGGGCTAGAACATACTCCTTTAGTTCAGAGAAGTTTGTTATTACCCACTTTTTGAAGCCTACTTCTGTCAGTTTGTCAAAGTCTTTCACTGTCCAGTTTTGTTCCCTTGCTGGCGAGGAGTTGTGATCCTTGGTAGGAGAAGAGGTGTTGTGTTTTTTGGAATTTTCAGTGTTTTTGCGCTGGTTTTTCCTTATCTTCATGGATTTATCTACCACTGGTCTTTGATGTTGGTGACCTTCAGATGGGGTTTCTGTGTGGATGTCCTTTTTGTTAATGTTGATGCTATTCCTTTCTGTTTCTTAGTTTTCCTTCTAACAGTCAGACCCCTCTTCTGCAGGTCTGCTGGAGTTTTCTGGAGGCCCACTCCAGACCCTGTTTGCCTGGGTATCATCAGCAGAGGCTGCAGAACAGCAAAGATTGCTGCCTGTTCCTTCCTCTGGAAGCTTCATCACAGAGGGGCACCCACCAGATCCCAGCTGGAGCTTTCCTGTATGAGGTGTTTGTTGAACCCTGCTGGGAGGTGTCTCCCAGTCAGGAGGCACAGGGGTCAGGGACCCACTTGAGGAGGCAGGCTGTCCCTTACCAGAGGTGCACCAGAGCTGTGTTGGGAGATCTGCTGTTCTCTTCAGAGCCGGCAGGCAGGAATGTTTAAGTCTGCTGAAGCTGCACCCACAGTTGCCCCTTCCGACAGGTACTCTGTCCCAGGGAGATGGGAGTTTTATCTATAAGGCCCTGACTGGGGCTGCTGTCTTTCTTTCAGAGATGCCCTGCCCAGAGAGGAGGAATCTAGAGAGGCAGTCTGCCTACAGAGGCGTTGGGGAGCTGCAGTGGGCTCCTCCTAGTTCTAAATTCCCAGCGCCTTTGTTTATACTGTGAGGGGAAAACTGCATACTCAAGCCTCAGTAATGGCAGACGCCCCTCCCCCCACCAAGCTCGAGGGTCCTAGTTTGGCTTCCGACTGCTCTGCTGGCAATGAGAATTTCAAGCCATGGATTTTAGCTTGCCGGGCTCCGTGGAGGTGGGATCCACTGAGCTAGACCACTTGGCTCCCTGGCTTCAGCCCCTTTTCCAGGGCAGTGAACGGTTCTTTATTGCTGGTGTTCCAGATGCCACTGGGGCATGAAAAACAAAAACAATCCTGCAGCTAACTCTGTGTGTGTCCAAATAGCTGCCCAGTTTTGTGCTTGAAACCCAAGGCCTTGGTGGCGTAGGCACCTGATGGAATCTCCTGGTCTGTGAGTTGCGAAAATTGTGGGAAAAGTGTAGTATCTGGGCCAGAGTGCACCATTCCTCATAGCACAGTCCCTCATGGCTTCCCTTGGCTAGGGGAGGGAGTTCCCTGATTCCTTGTGCTTC
>NW_012113436.1:0-1147 GCF_000951035.1 Colobus angolensis palliatus | reverse complement strand
TTGAGACCAGCCTAGCCAACATGGCAAAACCCCATCTCTACTAAAAATACAAAAGCTAGCAGGGCATGGTGGCATACACCTGCAATCCCAGCTACTCGGGAGGCTGAGGCAGGAGAGTCACTTGAACCCGGGAGACAGAGGTTGCAGTGAGCCGAGATCGCACCACTGCACTCCAGCCTGGGCAACAGAGTGAGACTCTGTCTCAAAAAAAAAAAAACAACAACACACAAAACAGTTGGGCCTCTCATGACAGCTCCCCCTTAGGCCTTGCGTCTAGCAGGTTCTACCTTTTGGAAGAGGGAAGGTGCTCTAATTCACTGGCACCCTTGGCTGGTTGGTTAGTTCCCAGGATTATGCCTTCCAGAATTCCCTAATAGAGCTTCCCCAGCTGAAGCGGCAGTTGTTTTAGATGTAGTGTTAATGAACATTTAAGAGACATAGAAGGGTCACGTCTTTGCCTTTTTAATTTTATTTATTGTTTTGTGACAAGGTCTCCCTCTGTTGCCCAGGCTGGAGTGCAGTGAGCCTCAACCTCCTGGGTTCAAGTGATCCTCACACCTCAGCCTCCCAAGTAGCTGGGACTACAGGCACACACCACCACACCCAGCAAATTTTTGTATTTTTTTGGTAGAGATGGTGTTTTACCATGTTGGCCAGGTTGGTCTTGAACTTCTGAGCCCAAGGGAGATCCTCTTGCCTCAGCCTCCCAAAGTGGTGGGATTACAAGCATCAGCTACCATGCCAGGCCTATGTCTTTGCTTTTAAATATGTTCATTCATCTCTCTTTCTTCCTCTCCTCTCCTCTCCTCCTTCCTTGCCCTTCCCTTGCCCTTCCCTTCCCTTTCCTTGCCCTTCCCTTCCCTTGCCCTCCCCTCTCCTCCATTCCTCTTCCCTCCCCTCCCTTGCCCTCCCCTCCCTTCCTCTTCCTTCCCCTCCCTTCCCTTTCCCTTCCCTTCTTCTTTCCCTTCTTCCTTCCCTTCCCACTTCCCTTCCCTTCCCTTCCCCCTTCCCTTCCCCCTTCCCTTCCCCCTTCCCTTCCCCCTTCCCTTCCCCCTTCCCTTCCCCCTTCCCTTCCCCCTTCCCTTCCCTTCTTCCTTCCCTTCCCTTCTTCCTTTCCTTTCATTCTTCCTCTCTTTCTTCAAAACTT
>NW_012113435.1:0-1648 GCF_000951035.1 Colobus angolensis palliatus | reverse complement strand
ATACACCACCATGCCTTGCTAATTTTGTATTTTTAGTAAAGATGGGGTTTCTCCATGTTGGTCAGTCTGGTCTCGAACTCCTGACCTTAGGTCATCCTCCCACCTCAGCCTTCCAAAGTGCTGGGATTATAGGCGTGGGCCACTGTGCCCAGCCTATTTATTTTTTTGAGACAGGATCTCACTCTGTTGCCCAGGTTGGAATGCAGTGTTGTGATCACGGCTCTGTAACCTCCCCTCCTGCTCAAGAGATTCTCCCACCTTAGCCTCCTGAGTAGCTGGGACTACAGACACATGCCATCAGCTGAGCTATTTTTTTTTTTTTCTTTTTTTGAGACGGAGTCTGGCTCTGTTGTCCAATCTTGGCTCACTGCAAGCTCTGCCTCCTGGGTTCATGCCCAGCCTCCCAAGTAGCTGGGACTATAGGCGCCCGCCACCATGCCTGGCTAATTGTTTTGTGTTTTAGTGATCCGCCCACCTCTGCCTCCCAAAGTGCTGGGATTACAGGCGTGAGCCACTGCGCCCGGCCTTTTTTTTTTTTTTTTTTTTTGAGTAGAAATGGAATTTCACCACTTGTCCAGGGTGGTCTCCTGGGGCTCAAGTGATCTGCCTGTCTTGGCCTCCCAAAGTACTGGGATTACAGGTGTGAGCCACTGCCCCCGGCCTTTTTTTTTTTTTTTTTTTTTTGAGTAGAAATGGAATTTCACCACTTGTCCAGGGTGGTCTCCTGGGGCTCAAGTGATCTGCCTGTCTTGGCCTCCCAAAGTACTGGGATTACAGGCGTGAGCCACTGCGCCCGGCCTTTTTTTTTTTTTTTTTTTTTTCAGAGTTTCACCATGTTGGCCAGACTGGTCTCGAACTCCTGACCTCAGGTGATCCTCCCACCTCAGCCTCCCAAAGTGCTGGGATTACAGGCGTGAGCCACTGCGCCCGGCCTTTTTTTTTTTTTTTTTTTTTTTGAGTAGAAATGGAATTTCACCACTTGTCCAGGGTGGTCTCCTGGGGCTCAAGTGATCTGCCTGTCTTGGCCTCCCAAAGTACTGGGATTACAGGTGTGAGCCACTGCACCTGGCCTTTTTTTTTTTTTAATTTGAGGCAGGGTCTCACTCTTGTCACCTAGGCTGGAGTGCAGTGGGAAGATCGTGGCCTGAAAATTTTTTTGTTTTTTTGAGACAGAGTCTCGCTGTGTCGCCAAGGTGGAGTGCAGTGGCCGGATCTCAGCTCACTGCAAGCTCCGCCTCCCGGGTTTATGCCATTTTCCTGCCTCAGCCTCCCAAGTAGCTGGGACTACAGGCGCCCGCCACCTTGCCCGGCTAGTTTTTTTATATTTTTTAGTAGAGACGGAGTTTCACCGTGTTAGCCAGGATGGTTCCGATCTCCTGACCTCGTGATCTGCCCATAAGTGCTGGGATTACAGGCTTGAGCCACCGCGCCCGGCCAAATTTTTTTTTTCTGACTGTTAAAGAATATGTAGGATATTTTTTTAGGCCAGGTGTGGTGGCTCATGCCTTTAATCCCGGCACTTTGGGAGGCAGAGGTGGGCGGATCCCCCGAGGTCAGGAGTTTGAGACCAGCCTGACCAACATGGCGAAACCTCATCTCTACTAAAAATACAAACATTAGCCAGGCATGGTGGCGCATGTCTGTAATC
>NW_012113434.1:0-1047 GCF_000951035.1 Colobus angolensis palliatus | reverse complement strand
TTTGGTGACTGTATTAATCTGTTAATCTGGCACAAGCACATATATGTGTGTGTGTGTGTGTGTGTATATATATATAGAGAGAGAGAGATGAAGTCTCACTCTGGCTGGAGTATAGTGGTGAGATCTCAGCTCATTGCAACCTCTGGCTGCAAGTGATTCTCATGCCTCAGCCTCCCGAGTAGCTGAGAATACAGATGTGTACCATTATGCCTGGCTAATTTTGGTAGTTTTAGTAGAGACGGGGTTTCACCATGTTGGCCAGGCTGGTCTTGAACTCCTGACCTCAAGTGATCTGCCCATCTCGGCCTCCCAAAGTCCTGGGATTACAGGCTTGAGCCACCACACCTGGCCTCAAGCTTGTATTTTATTTGAATATCGAAATAACAAAAATATTCTAAGGTATAAGTCCTTCTCGACCACAGCTCTTATGCTGATAACCCCTTGAGAAGGAGTGGTTGCTGTTGCTGCGGTGGCCCCCACTTTCTGGGACACCCCCCACCGCCACTGTCTTTGGTATCCGCTCCCCTGGAGTGCTGCTTCTCTCCTGAGCCTGCAGAGAGGGTAGGGAGGGACGTCTCCCAGCCACAGGGAAACCCAAGTGTCATTGCATCTTGCTTCACCCTCAGGCCAGTCTTATTTTCCATGGGACATCCACGATCGACCACGGTTGTGTTTAAAGTTTAATTTGGAAACATGTTGGTCCAGGTGCTTAGGAAATGAAAAAGTACTGTATACATCACACACTTGACCAGCACTTTACTCCGGGAAATTGTATATACACTCTGACCCCTGACAAAAGATCACCCTTGGGGAAATCAGATCTTAAATGTTCTTAGGCATCTTGTTTAATTCTACCCCCTAAAGTGGGGTGAAATTGCATATTTGGAGTAGAAATAGTCCTTTTTGATATATCACTCACAAACATGTACCCTGCATGGGCCACTGTCTCTCAAAACAGGGTGCTAATGACACTGGCTTTGGCACTTAGAAGCTAAGGTTCATGGTACAGACCTGTTGTTGCTTTTTTCTTTTTTTTGAAATGGAGTC
>NW_012113433.1:0-1555 GCF_000951035.1 Colobus angolensis palliatus | reverse complement strand
CACCATGTTGGCCAGGCTGGTTTCCAACTCCTGGCCTCAAGTGATCTGCCTGCCTTGGCCTCCCAAAGTGCTGGGATTACAGGCATGAGCCACTGCGCCTGGCCACTAAGTGTATAATTCTAAAAATTCTTTCAAGAGAGATGGCTAGAATGAAAGGTGAAAGATGTGACCTTCTAAAGGTCCAGAAGCCATCTAGAATCACCAGACATCTTGAGGATGTAAAGTAGTGCCAAGAATAGATGAGCAAAAAAGAGAAGAACCTAAGTCCCTGATGGCTGTGGAGTAACCATGCCAATGTTGGACTTTTCTTCCCTCTGGACGTTTTTTATCAAAAAGAAAAATCAATCTCCACCTTGACTGAGCTACTTGTATTTGGATTTTTAAAAAGCAGCCAACTCTAATCCTAATTAGTAAACATATTACTCCATTCATTGGCTAAACTACAAATCTAGGCATAATATCCTCTTTTTAAAGTAAAAGCTAAAAGTCAGGCTTGCTTAGAAATATAATATTGGCATAATTTCCTACACTTGTTGCCAATACTTAAGGTTCAGTTTAAATGAGACAACTGATCCTGTTCTCAATGATCTTTAGTATCAAATCTAGATTATCTTTTGCCAGAAGTTTCCATGTTTACAACGAAGTCACAAAAGGATTCTGAGTAATATCTGTAATTTCTAACTATAATGTCACCCATTACTCCCACCTAGGAACTTTGAAGAATTAAGAGTTCCTGCTTGCTGCATTATTGCTTTTATTAAGTACGCTGAGACCTCACAACACACTGGCAGGCTTTGGGATGCTCAAAGCAACTTCTAGACCACTGAGTGGCTTTGAAGCATTTCTAGGGGAGGATCAAGGTCTGAGATCCTAGTGTAGAAAGAGCTCAAGTCTAGGATCAAGGTCCGAGATACTAGTATAGAAAAAGCTCAAGAGTCTTAGATCTAGTATTTGCTTCTGCTTTCAACTCTGGCACATTCCGTAGCCTCTCTGGGTTAGCTAATTCATCTGTAAAGAGGAAGGGGTTTACACAATGAGATACCATCTCAACGCCAGTCAGAATGGTGATTATTAGAAACTCAGGAAACAACAGATGCTGGCGAGGCTGTGGAGAAATAGGAATGCTTTTACGTTGTTGGTAGGCATGTAAATTAGTTCAACCATTGTGGAAGACAGTATGGTGATTCCTTAAGGATCTAGAACCAGAAATACCATTTGACCCAGCAATCGCATTACTGAGTATATACCCAAAGTAATATAAATCATTCTACTATAAAGAGACATGCACATGTATGTTTATTGCAGCACTATTTACAGTATCAAAGACATGGAACCAACCCAAATGTGCATCAATGACAGACTGGATAAAGAAAATGTGGTACATATATACCATGGAATACTATGCAGCCATAAAAAGGAATGAGATCATGTCCTTTACAGGGACATGGATGAAGCTGGAAGCCATCATCCTCAGCAAACTAACACAGGAACAGAAAACCAAACACCACATGTTCTCACTCATAAGTGGGAGCTGAACACTGAGAACACGTGGACA
>NW_012113432.1:0-1197 GCF_000951035.1 Colobus angolensis palliatus | reverse complement strand
AAAAAGCAAGGGGAAGATCAGTTCATATCCACAAAGCCTCAGACCACTTGCACAGAGAAGCCAGAGTTTCTTTTTTTTCTTTTTTTTTTTTTTTTTTTGAGACGGAGTCTCACTCTGTCGCCCAGGCTGGAGTGCAGTGGCCAGATCTCAGCTCACTGCAAGCTCCGCCTCCCTGGTTCACGCCATTCTCCTGCCTCAGCCTCCCGAGTAGCTGGGACTACAGGCGCCGGCCACCTCGCCCGGCTAGTTTTTTGTTTTTTTTTTTTTTTAGTAGAGACGGGGTTTCACCGTGTTAGCCAGGATGGTCTCGATCTCCTGACCTCGTGATTCGCCCGTCTCGGCCTCCCAATGTGCTGGGATTACAGGCTTGAGCCACCGACATTTGCTGAATTCTTACAAGGAGAGAGGTTAAGATAAGCAAAAAGACTCAGAGAAGCCAACAGAATGTTAGCTAGTCTTGAGGTATAAAAGAAAGAAAAGAATTAAGACAAGGGAAGGGGTCCTAGTCATCACTCCAGGCTCTTTGGAATGTCTGGAGGACTACAGCATAAAGCAGTGAAGAGCCAGAGACAATCACACCCTAACTAAAGGTGAACCCTAGATTTAGCCCGC
This sequence comes from Colobus angolensis palliatus, assembly GCF_000951035.1. Taxonomy (NCBI): domain Eukaryota; kingdom Metazoa; phylum Chordata; class Mammalia; order Primates; family Cercopithecidae; genus Colobus; species Colobus angolensis. The sequence continues at coordinate 585 of NW_012113432.1, read as the reverse complement.
TCAGTCGTTGACTGGATTAAATATTACCATACCATCTGCCTTACCAGAAACTGGGGGCAGAGGGGAGGGACCTTCACTTAAGGAAGAAAACACCATCCAAAACCTCCACAATTTTTTAAATGTCTATTCAGTCCAAAATTACCAGGCGTGCCGAGAGAAGAGATTCACAGATGATCTAAATATTGAACTTATCAAATAACTTTTAAAATGGCTATGATTAATATGACAAGAAAAAAAGAAAAGAACAAAACAGATGAAAAGATGGAGAATTTCACTACAGCCTTACAATTTGTTTTTTTATTATAAAACTGGAGAAAACTCAGAACTGGGTTTTTAAAATTCAGAACTCCATAGATGGTTTACCAGCAAATAAGTCAACTGAAAAAATCCACATTGAGGTTGGGCACGGTGGCTCACGCCTGTAATCCCAGCACTTTGGAAGGACGAGGCAGGTGAATCATTGTGAGGTTAGGAGTTGGAGACCTGGCCAACATGGTGAAACCCCATCTCTATCAAAAATGTAAAAATTAGCCAGGCGTAGGCCGGGCGCGGTGGCTCAAGCTTGTAATCCCAGCACTTTGGGAG
>NW_012113431.1:17291-17872 GCF_000951035.1 Colobus angolensis palliatus | reverse complement strand
CCCTGTCCACTATTCTTAATTACTACCCGTCCTAACTTCAGCTAGCATCTTCTCACAACTGAATTCTATTGTCTTCTCCCAACCAGTCAACTTAGAGCCACTCTCGCTTTGCAGAGAAGAGAACTAATTTAACTTCTGCTGAAATCTCTTCAATAGTCTATCATGTTTCTAAGATAAAGACAATCTTCCTTAGCACAGTTTACAGATCCTATAAATTCTGTCCCCTCCCTATGTCTCTGGGAAGCTTCAGCTCACCCACGGGCTCCCTCAGTCCTGGCCATCTGTCAGTGTCTCTCAAGCACCAGACTCCATCCAGCTCAGGATATGTGTACATGCCTGTCTCTGCCTGCATCCCTCTTGCTTCCTCCTCCACCTGTTTAATGCCAATTCAACCTTTCTACCTCAGCTTAACAGGCACTTCATCAGAGAGCCTTTCCTAACCTAACTGGGCAAAAAGCCTCTATTATATTCTATGTGCTCTTCCTGTCCTTACCTCACCTTTGTAATTGTTCTCAAGATTTCATTTTCACACTGATCTTAGCAATACTGGATTACTGCTTTTTTTTTCTTCACTAGCTGTA
>NW_012113431.1:15923-16293 GCF_000951035.1 Colobus angolensis palliatus | reverse complement strand
TGTCTTTTGCAGAAATATGGATGGAGCTGGAAACCATTCCCTAGCAAAGTGACACAGGAACAGAAAACCAAATACTATATGCTCTCACTTACAAGTGGGAGTTAAATGATGAGAACTCATGGACACAAAGAGGGGAATAATAGACAGTGGGGACTGTCAGAGGGTGGAGGGTGACAGAAGGGAGAGAATCAGAAAAAGTACTATTGGGTACAAGTCTCAGTGCCTAGGTGACAAAATATCTGTAAAACAAGCCCCTGTGACATGAGTTTACCTATATAACATACCTGCACATATATCCCTGAATCTAAAATTCAAGTTTAAAAAATAACAAAATCTACTGCTTTGATTGTCCTTCAGATTCTTCCAAAAA
>NW_012113431.1:15506-15873 GCF_000951035.1 Colobus angolensis palliatus | reverse complement strand
TGTCTTTTGCAGAAATATGGATGGAGCTGGAAACCATTCCCTAGCAAAGTGACACAGGAACAGAAAACCAAATACTATATGCTCTCACTTACAAGCGGGAACTAAATGATGAGAACTCATGGACACAAAGAGGGGAATAACAGACAGTGGGGACTGGTAGAGGGTGGAGGGTGACAGAAGGGAGAGAATCAGAAAAAGTACTATTGGGTACAAGTCTCAGTGCCTAGGTGGCAAAATATCTGTAAAACAAGCCCCTGTGACATGAGTTTACCTACATAACATACCTGCACATATATCCCTGAATCTAAAATTCAAGTTTAAAAAATAACAAAATCTACTGCTTTGATTGTCCTTCAGATTCTTCCAA
>NW_012113431.1:6481-8278 GCF_000951035.1 Colobus angolensis palliatus | reverse complement strand
CTATGTATCAGAAAAGCATCCTAAAATGTTCAGCTCCTCACAAATTAAGGCACTGCTTGCACACTCCTCCAAGTTTAGGTGAGCGTACAAGAAACCTGAAGTCACTGCTGGCCTGCGAGAATTCCTGAAACATCTTAAAAATTGAAATCTGCAGATGGGGCACAGGAGCTTGTACCTATAATCCCCATGCTTTGGGAGGCCAAGACAGGAGGACTGCTTGAGGCTAGGAGTTCAAGACTAGCCTGGGCAATGTAGTGAGACCCTCATTTCTATAAAATTTTATTTTACTCATTCCTGTAATCCCCTAGCACTTAGGGAGGCAGAGGCAGCCCAGGAATTCAAGACCAGCCTGGCCAGCATAGCAAGACCTCATTCTCTACAAAAAGTAAATTTTAAAAAAATTAATGGAAATCTGCAGAGATTAGCACACGCACATGTGGTTAAGAGTGTGTGAGCACATACACAACAGAGTAGGAAGAGTGTCTGGGTCTACCACTTATTCCTTCATTAATGTCACTATGTATCATATTAGCATAAAGGTAATGCTAAATCTGCCACATAGAGAGAGAATAGGTTTTAAAATGAAGGAGAATGTTGCATTTGTTTTCTCCTATAACTTTAACACATTACCACAGACATAGTGGCCTAAAATAGCACAAACCTATCACCTTACAATTCTATAGCCAGGCATCTCACTAGACTAATCAAGGTGTCAGCAGGGCTATGTTCCTCCTGGAGGGTTTCAAGGATAATTCACTTCCTTGGATTTTTCAGTGTCTAGAGGCTGCCTACATTCCTCATCTTGTGGCCTCTTCCACCATCTTCAAAGCCAACAGCATGACATATTTTTAATTTAATTTAATTTTATTTTTTGAGACTGAGTCTCGATCTGTTGCCCTGGCTGGAGTGCAGTGGCACAATCTGCTCAGTGCAACCTTCACCTCGTGAGTTCAAGTGATCCTCCTGCCTCAGCCTCCTGAGTAGCTGGGATTACAGGCACCCTCCACCACTCCAGGCTAATTTTTGTATTTTTAGTAAAGATGAGGTTTCACCATGTTGGCCAGTCTGGTCTTAAACTCCTGACCTCACCTATCTCCGCCTATCTCCGCCTCCCAAAGTGCTGGAATTTCAGGCATGAGCCACTGTGCTTGGTCATTGTGGAATCTTAAATCTCTATTCCTGACTCTGACACTCTAGGAATCCTTGTGATCACATTGGACCCACCCAAATAAACCAGGACCATCCTCCCATTTCAAGGTAGCTAACATAATTGCACCTGCAAAGTCTCTTTTGCCATTAAGGTGAGATATTTGCAGATGTGGGAGATTAGGATAAGGAAAACTTTTGGGGTTGAATATTCTGCCTACCAACTCTGCAACACAATCAACTCTGCAAGCCAGAAGCCTTCTTTCTGGTGCATATCCTGACTAGTGAAAGCAAGTATGGCTCTGAAGCCATTCAGTAGAGAGAAGAGAATGGAATGGCTTCAAATCAAAGATCAGTTCACTTTAGGCTGAATTAGGGGTTAGAATCCAGACTAAACTTTTTCAGGAGAGAAAGTAAAATACCCCAAGTCTTCCTCAACCCTGAGATGACTAGGTTGTGTCCACAGAGGGCCCATCTGTCTATGACCTTACCCAAGTGAAAGGTAGCCTCTCAACAGAGAACTCCTACGTACACAGGACCTTCAGTATGACAATAAGGTAAATTATTATGTACAGAATCTTTAGGATTAGCAATGCGCTATATGGAAACCTGTCTTTTAAAATGTCAACATTTATTTTAGATTCTTGGGTA
>NW_012113431.1:1408-1856 GCF_000951035.1 Colobus angolensis palliatus | reverse complement strand
AAATTCAAATATATAATGAATAATACAAATTCAAAGGGATATTCTACTCTAAGAATCCATTGAAATAATGAATATTTATTAGGAACTACAGCTACATTCCTGTATTTAATCTTCATAATAACCTCATGATCCAAGTAATGAAATTTATTCTATTTATAGGTGAGAAAAGGTTAGAGAGGTTAGTTTCTCAATATCACAGAGACAGTGTACAGTTAAGATGTGAACCTGGACTATTCTAAACTCAAGAGAACGAATAACCACTACACTTATTTTTCAACTCTAGCTGTCCAAGGGCTCCACCATTGTTTGACTTAAGGGCTGAAACTCTCATTTGATTTAAAAATGAATACCTATGGTGGCTCACGCCTGTAATCTCAGCACTTTGGGAGGCCGAGACGGGCGGATCATGAGGTCAGAAGATCGAGACCATCCTGGCTAACACGGTGAA
>NW_012113431.1:0-1303 GCF_000951035.1 Colobus angolensis palliatus | reverse complement strand
TTTACCTCTGAAGGTGAAAGCTAATTTTTAAGCCTTATTTAATACATACTAAAATTGCCACTTTAATAAAGCTCTTCATCTGCTGGAGATCTCTTTTTCTATTTAGATTTTTTGCAGACCAAAAAAAAAAAAATTGTCTTAAAGGTCTAGGTATTTGTGCCTATGAATAATACAGATAAATTTAGAAGCAAACATAAAGGCTACAAAAGATAATTCACAGTATGTTCTTATCAGTTCACAAAGATTCAAGAAAAACCCAAACTCTTTTATTTCTGCCTTTCTTATAAACAAAATCATGGAGTTAACGTATTTTTTTTAATCATTAACTTTTCTGTACAGAGATTATTTTAATTAATTCTCTTTTGTATCAGATTCAAAACACAGGATGTAAAACTAGCTAGCAATTTACATTTTTGGTTGTTCTTGTGAAGTTTTCCATTTAATTCTAAAATATTTTGCATAGCAGGTAATACCACTTTAAAAGAAGCAAGTATTTTTTATTAAAGTGAGACTCCTGCACAGGGGGAACAACATAGAAGCTGTGATCTGAGATGACAGTTGGTTTACTCTTACCATTTGATCGCAAAATTTCTCTGCCATCTGTGGGAAGCCACACAGGCAAATGTGTCATCACATCTAATAATGAAAAGAAAAAACAGACAGAACGTGCTGGAGAAACAGACTGCTTTAATTACCCCCTCACAATGCTCCTTGAGAATCTGGAGCAAAAGCATTGTGCATGCAAGTTATTTATACAAAGAAGGTAGCCAGCACTGAAGATTTTTTTTAAAAAAATTAGGATGCATGCCCTTGTATTTTCGGCATGTCCAGTTGGGGCAGAAACAAAGGTATCGTAAAGGTTGTGGAAGAAATCTTATGAAAAACAGATCGGCTAAGAAAATAAATAGTATGATGATCATCTATAATTCACTATTTATGTGCTGGAATCTCAAAACTGTATTCTTCAAATTCGAATAGAACCTGTACTGCAGCTCTGCAGTGGGAAAGTTGGAAGAGGCTGGAGGTACAAAACCAGTTCCAAGACACAAAGTCTTGACCTGCCTGACATCTAGAGGTGAAACAGTCATTGGCCCCCAAGACTTCCTTTTCTTTTTCAAGCGCAAACCTCATGACCCATGATGTAAGTGTTCTTAACTCTATACCACAGGTGTTCTCAGAAAGATATGAGAGCACTGCAGTCTTTTCCTTTATTCAAGCATAATATGAGTTTTATCTTGGGTAGCTAAAAGAGATGCGAATGGTACAGTGACTCATGACCTAACCCTCAACAGTGTAACTGCTA
>NW_012113430.1:0-1110 GCF_000951035.1 Colobus angolensis palliatus | reverse complement strand
TAGGCTGGAGCAGTCCTCAAAAAGAGAAGCCTTTTTCCTAAGGAATCTTCAAAGGGAACACCAACATTCTCCACAATCAGACTCCAATTAGAAACTCACTGAAGGCTGGGCACGGTGGCTCATGCCTATAAACCCAGCACTTTGGCAGGCCGAGGTGGGCTGATCACCTCAGGTTGGGAGTTCAAGACTAGCCTGACCAACATGGAAAAACCCGTCTCTACTAAAAATACAAAATTAGCCGGGGTGGTGGCACATGCCTGTAATCCCAGCTACTCGGGAGGCTGAGGCAGGAGAATCACTTGAACCCAGGCTGCGGTGAGCTGACATTGCGCCACTGCACCCCAGTCTGGGCAACAAGAGTGAAACTCCATCTCAAAAAAAAAAGAAAAAGAAAAAAAAAAAGAAACTCACTGAAAACCCTGCTTACACCTAGCAGAAATCTCATAAATTTCTATGCAGATGGAGGCTGGATAAGTCAATCTTCCCATATGAGTTTGGTGGACTCTAACAGACAGGCACTAATACAGAACAAAAACACAAAATATTATGTCAATTCATATTGCAACAGTGGATTAAAATGCACTAAGGCCGGGCACGGTGGCTCACGCCTGTAATCCCAGCACTTTGGGAGGCTGAGGCAGGCAGATCACCTGAGGTCAGGAGTTTGAGACCAGCCTGGCCTGCATGGTGAAACCCCACCTTTATTAAAAATACAAAACATTAGCTGGGCGTTGTGGTGTGTGTGTGTAGTCCCAGCTACTCCGGAGGCTGAGGCAGGAGAATTGCTCGGACCCAGCAGGTGGAGGTTGCAGTGAGCCAAGATCGCGCCACTGTACTCCAGCCTGGCCAACAAAGCAAGACTCCCTCTCAAAATAAAATAAAATGCACTAAAATTATTTTAGAAAAAAGAATTGAATAGGAAAAGATGCTTAACATCATTAGTCGCTAGGGAGATGCAAATCAAAATCACAATGAGATAACCACTACACATCTATTAGAATGGCTAAAAAAAACTGACAACATAAAATGTGAGCAAGGATGCAGAGCAACAGGAATTTTCATGCATCGCTGGCAGGACTGCAAAATGGTACAGCTTTTGGAAAACATTTT
>NW_012113429.1:0-1717 GCF_000951035.1 Colobus angolensis palliatus | reverse complement strand
TTGCTGCCATTGCTTTTGGTGTTTTAGACATGAAGTCCTTGCCCATGCCTATGTCCTGAATGGTATTGCCTAGGTTTTCTTCTAGGGTTTTCATGGTTTGAGGTCTAACATTTAAGTCTTTAATCCATCTTGAATTAATTTTTGTATAAGGTGTAAGGAAGGAATCCAGTTTCAGTTTTCTACATATGGCTAGCCAGTTTTCCCAGCACCATTTATTAAATAGGGAATCCTTTCCCCACACATCTACAACCATCTGATCTTTGACAAACCTGACAAAAAGTTGTAGAGTTTTTAAGAGCTGGGGTCAGAGAGATCGTAGACTATCTGTGTTTGCTAACTGGCTTTCCCCAGAGGAAAAGTAAACTCTCCTATCTTCATGACAAGAGGTAGTTTTACAACTTGTAGCAAGACTCCAGCTGAAGTTAGGCTCTACCCTCCTGCAGGAACTGGGACTTAGGGGGCCTATTTCCTTGATAATTACATTCCAAAAGGATGATTCCCAGGTACACGAGAAAGATATTTCTGGATATCAAAACTGGCAAGAAGCTTTAAAGATTTACATATCAAAAGAGAAGGGATTTTACAATTACAAGTTCTCTAAAGTAAATGCTCTTAAGAAAAAGGAGGTCGGGGTCCTAGAGTCATAGTAAGCCTGTCTAAAGTTTAGTCAACCTGAGAGGAATGTTAAGGTCTTCTTGGTCAATGAAAGGAGATAAGTTTTGAACTTTTCTTTTTCTTCTTTTTTTCCACACAATCAGAAACAGTTAGAGTTGAAACACAGGTCTTTAGAAGCTGTAATCCATCCTAGGTCAACTTTTCTCCCTGCCTTTCTTCTTTCTATTTCCCCTCCTGCTTTGCTCTACTAATTCTGCATTTTCTTATTCATTTTATTCTATGATATAATTTCTCTTTCTAGAAATATGTTTTAATTTTTAAAACAAAATAAAATTTTCCAGTGATTCCCAAGTTAATTAATAACCAGTAGTAATATACTGGTATGTATATTTCCAGAATTTCTTCAATAGATATATTTATATAAAGGTGCTTATGTTTGTGTATGCATATAGCTATGAAATATACCAATATACTGCATAAGTTACACATTTATAAATGTATAGTGATCAACCTGTATAAAAAGTTCACATATTAAGGGCTTGTAAAGCTTGATGAATTACTTTTACCCCTTTCCCAGTATTGATAAAATCTTAAAACCTTAAAATAAACTATAATTTATAACCTTTTCAATGTTTATTTTAATGTTTGCATACATGAGAGCTTTACATGTATTTTAAACTTCACAATATATTGTAATGAATTACTATGTTTTACTGTCAATACTAATTTATCGTGGCTCACATATTTACCTTTCCAGAGTTCCTGTCTATATTTCTATGCTTCCAAATGGATTAATTTTTCTTCTTTTTTAAGATTTGTTTAGTGAAGGAATGTTGAAAACAAATTTCCATAGCTGTTGTTCATTTGAAATATCTTTTTTTCACTTTTACTTTTGAAACTGATGTTTGGAGATATTTTATTTCAGCAATTTAAATATGCTCCTCTTGACTTCTGGATTTCATTGTTTCTATAGGAAAGTCCTTTGTTAGATTTAGTGTTGCTCCTTTAAAAAGAATTTGTCTTTTCTTACTTTGGTTTATTTTAGAGTATATTATTATTATAATTATTACTTTTGAAACTGATGTTTGGAGATATTTTATTT
>NW_012113428.1:0-1256 GCF_000951035.1 Colobus angolensis palliatus | reverse complement strand
CTCACTGCAAGCTCCACCTCCCAGGTTCACACCATTCTCCTGCCTCAGCCTGCTGAGTAGCTGGGACTACAGGAGCCCGCCACGAAGTCCAGCTAATTTTTTGTATTTTTAGTAGAGAGGGGATTTTACCGTGTTAGCCAGGATGGTCTCGATCTCCTGACCTCGTGATCCACCTGCCTCAGCCTCCCAAAGTGCTGGGATTACAGGCGTGAGCCACCACGTCAGGCCTCTTTTTATATTTTCTCTTTGTTAACATTCTCATCCATTTCCTGAGTTCGTTGAACTTCTTTATGATGGTTATTTTGAATTCTTTCTCAGGTAGTTCATGTATCTATGTTTCTTTAAGGTTGGTTTCTGGATATTTATTTTACTCCGTTGCACCTGCCAAATTTCCTTGTTTCTTTATGTGCCTTGTAATCTGTGGTGAGGTCCACACATTTGAAAAAAATACATATACATAGCCCCCTTTCTGCATTTGCAGACTGACTTTGTAGAGGGAAAACAAAATCAGCCTAACTAGAGCTCCTGTGGGCCTTTCAAACCTCTTCTGGATGTCTGTTCTCTGGACTTGTGCATGTAAAATCCCAATTAGAGTGATCTCATTGTTTCTTTTTTCAGAAGCTAGTAATCTCTTGCTTTCTCTAGTGTCTTTCTGTAGCACTGCAGGTTTTCTTCAGCTCCCTTAAGCTGCCCAGCTCTCTTTTGTTCTCAGCAGCCCTAGGCTTCTAGAGTATGCTGAATCTCATCAGCATGCCAAGTGAAGTGAGACAGAAACTAGTTCCTCAAGCAGCCTCCTCAAAAGCCAGAATGTTGGATGCATACTCTACTCTTCTCCCTATTCTTTCCCCCTTCACCAAGAGAGGCTACTGAGCTGTATCAGCCTCTGTCTGCTGCACTGCAGGTCTTCTGGGGCAGCAGCAAACTACCTAGCTCTCTTTTGTTCTCAGTAACCCCTGGGTACCTAAAGTATACCTAAAGTCATACCAGCACTCCAAAGCAGGTGAAACAAAAACCAGTTCCTTGGGCAGTACCCTGAAAAGCCAGGATGTTGAATTCAAACTCCATTTTTCTCTTTCTCTACCAATGTAGAAGCTGAGAGTTAGAGATTTTCTTCTGACCACACCACACTGAGCCAGGGGAGGGACTATGGTGAGTGAGTGCCTACTAGTTCAAACCTTGCCTTTGTTCTCTGTGGCTTCCAACCTGGTACCTTTTCCTATCACTTCTTTTTTTTTTTTTTTTTTTTTTTTTTTTTT
>NW_012113427.1:0-1936 GCF_000951035.1 Colobus angolensis palliatus | reverse complement strand
TTTTTTTGAGATGGAGTTTCGCTCTTGTTGCCCAGGCTGAGTATTACAGGCGTGAGCCACCACACCCGGCCTCTGCCCACCTGTACTTTTCATACAGCCAGCCTTGTTTCTTACCTGTGCCTTTGCATATGCTATTCCCTGTGTCTGGAATTCTCATCTCCATTTCTTCTCCAGTCGTCCTGACACACTTTCTTATCATTTTTATTTTTATTTATCTATTTTTTTTGAGACGGAGTCTCATTCTGTCTCCCAGGCTGGAGTGCAGTGGAGTGATCTCGGCTCACTGTGACCTTCGCCTCCCAGGTTCAAGCGATTCTCCTGCCCCAGCCTCCCAAGTAGCTGGGATTATAGGCGCACGCCACTACGCCCAGCTAACTTTTGTATTTTTAGTAGAGACGGGGTTTCACTGTATTGGTCAGGGTGGTCTCAAACTCTTGACCTTGTGATCTGCCCGCCTTAGCCTCCCAAAGTGCTGGGATTACAGGCATGAGGCACCGCGCCCAGCTTACGATTGGCTAAATTTTAGAATTATTTTTTAATTTTTAGTAGAGACAAGGTCTCACTGTGTTGCCCAGGCTGATCCTCCCACCTCACCCTCTGGAGTAGCTGGGACCACAGGTGCACACCACCTCACCTAACAAACTTTTACATTTTTTGTAGAGATGCAGCCTCGTTACGTTGCCCATGCTGGTCTTGAACTCCTGGCCTCAAGCAGTCCTCCCACTTCGGCCTCCCAAAGTGCTAGTATTACAGGCATGAGCCACTGGGCCCAGTCCATCCTAGATTTTGCATCTATCCCTGACCTCTGTTACTAAGTGTTGTATAAGTCGTCTACTTTAAAGTAGTTTTCAAAGCTATACCCTGCTGTCCTTTTCCACTGTCCTCCTGTAGTTGAGACCTGGGCATCATCTCTAACCTAAACTATTAGTTTCCTGTTTTCCACCCGTCACATTCAACTGCCTCTAGATTCTCTGCAGAACTACCACGATTATTATTATTATTTATTTTATTTTATTTTTAGACAGAGTTACCCAGGCAGGAGTGCAGTGGCACAATCTTGGCTCGCTGCAACCTCTGCCCCCTGAGTTCAAGTGATTCTCCTGCCTCAGCCTCCTGAGTAGCTGGGATTACAGGTGCATGCCACCATGTCCAGCTAATTTCTTCATTTTTAGTAGAGACGGGGTCTCGCCACATTGGTCAGGCTGGTCTCTAACTCCTGGCCTCAGGTGATCCACCTACCTCGGCCACCCAAAGTGCTGGGATTATAGGCATGAGTACTAGGGTTATCTTTCTAAAGCAGAAATCTAATCCTGTCACTCCACTGCTTAAATCTTAGTGGTTCCCCCATCTATAGGAAAAAATCCAAACTCCTTAGTAAGAACATCAAAGCCTTTCATGATCTGGTTCCTCCTACCTGTACTTTTTTTTTTTTTTTTTTTTTTTTTTTTTTTTAGACGGAGTCTTGCTCTGTCGCCAGGCTGGAGTGCAGTGCTGTGATCTCGGCTCAGTGCAGCCTCCACCTCCCAGGTTCAAGTGATTCTCCTGCCTCAGCCTCCCGAGTAGCTGCAACTACAGGCATGTGCCACCATGCTTGGCTAATTTTTGTATTTTTAGTAGAGATGGGGTTTCACCGTGTTGGCCAGGATGGTCTCGATATCCTGACCTCATGATCCACCCGCCTTGGCCTCCCAAAGTGCTGGGATTACAGGTGTGAGCCACTGCGCCCAGTCAGAGTCTTTTCAATTGTAAACAAAACAAAGCCCACAGTAACAGCAAAATATACGTTGCCAACATGGTATTCCCCCTCTAGAAAACACGCATTTCTCTTTCATAGCCTAACCCCTGGGGAAAAAGCTCAGCAGACCTTGGGCAGCTTCCAGAGATATATATTAAGAGTCCTCAAATTTTTTTTTTTTTTTTTTTTTTTTTTTTTTTA
>NW_012113426.1:0-1046 GCF_000951035.1 Colobus angolensis palliatus | reverse complement strand
GATCTCCTGACCTCGTGATCCACCCGTCTCGGCCTCCCAAAGTGCTGGGATTACAGGCTTGAGCCACCGCGCCCGGCCTCTGTATTATTTTTATTCGTTAGTTTCTCTCTCCATCTTCTACAGTAATGTGCTGATCAATTGGAAAACCCAGCTGTCCCAAACTCCAGTGCCATTTTGTAGCCATACAGCCTTGAATGCAGTCGTTATTACTGAGGGTTGGAGCCGGAGCCCATGGGTCTGAACATGGGCTTTGGAGGCAGAAAGACCTGGACTCCAGGCCCAGAGTAGCCCACCTTTGTACACGTACAGTTTCTTCCCCTGGGAAATGGGGATAACATTACCTGCCTGAGGATGAAATGGGCAAGTGTGTATAAATGGCCTGGCACCTCACGATTGTCCAATAAATGTTGATTCTCATGTTTCTTCAGCTTAACTCCCTGATTTCTGGGAAGATCTTTGAAGAATAAGTGAGAAGCGTCTCTGACGACAGTGTTGCATTTAGCCGGTGTTGCATTGTAATGGTCTGATTCTTGTTCATGTGCTCCATTGGACAATAAGCTTTGGTGAAGATAGGGGTCTTGTTGGTATCCCCACCACCCAACACATAAGGCATTCAATAAATCTTTGTTGAATGAATAAAAATGAAATGTGTCCTAACACAAAGAAATGAAAAATGTTTGAGGTGATGGATATGCTAATTGCCCTGATCTGATCACTGTCCATTGTATTGAAACACCACTATGTACCCTGTTAATATATACAATTATTGTGAATCAGTAGAAAACAACTAGCTCGGCACAGTGGCTCATGCCTTTAACCCCAGCACTTTGGGAGGCCAAGGCGGGCGGTTCGCTTGAGCTCAGGAGTTTGAAACTAGCCTAGGCAACATGGCAAAACTCTTTTATCTCTACCAAAAATACAAAAAATAGCCAGGCATGGTGGCGCAAGTCTGTGGTTCCAGCTACTTGTGTGACTGAGGTGGGAGGTTCACCTTAGCCTGGAAGATTGAGGCTGCAGTGAGACATGACTGTACCACTTCATTTCAG
>NW_012113425.1:0-3706 GCF_000951035.1 Colobus angolensis palliatus | reverse complement strand
GTCGCTCAGACTTTCAAATTGATTTTTGGGCTTCTTTAGCCAGGTCTTAAAGATGTTTGTGCATTATTTAGACAATAAAGACCTAAGGAAAGTATACCTGGTGGCTGGGTGCGGTGACTCACACCTGTAATCCCAGCACTTTGGGAGGCTGAGGCAGGCAGATCATTTGAGGTCAGGAGTTCGAGACCAGCCTGGCCAAAATGGAGAAACCCCATCTCTACTAAAAGTAGAGAAAAAAAAAATTAGACATTGTGGCGCATGCCCGTAATCCCAGCTACTCTGGAGGCCGAGGCAGGAGGATCGCTTGAATCCAGGAGGCAGGGGCTGTGGTGAGCCAAGATCACACCACTGCAGCCTGGACGACAGAGTGAAACTGTCTCAAAAAATATTTATACATATATTTTTTTAAACTGCATGTCTACATGTTCTTTTATTTGATCCTGACAATCTGGGGACACATATTATCCAAATAAATATTACCCTCTTTTTACAAATGAAGAAATTTAAATAAGCACCCTAGTGATTTGATATAAAACAAATTAGCCCTGTCTTACCGAAGTTTATTCCTTTTTTGAAAGGAGATAATAATCTTGACCTGTCTCACCAGAGTTCTATTTGTAACACAGTTCTTATCTGGGTACACAATAAATGTGTGCGGATATTGGTATTGGTGTAACATTGGCTCAGCATTTATCTGAAACAAATCTGGTATTACCATAATTTCTTTTCCCTGAGCTGTCTAGTGGAAAGAACATTTTCCTCCTTTGGACTTAGCCACGCTCCCTTTCAAGCACTGGGCCTTGTGTTTATCTCACATCCAAATGTAGTCTCATGTCAGCATGTTTTGCAGTGACAGAGTAACTCTGTCTATTCATGATTAGATGGTAAACATCACCGGTTAGGGTATGGCGCACAGACAGCATATGTAATTTGGAGGCTCACAGGTTTTCTGGGCTTGTGAAAAGACCATTTCCTCAGGACTAAGTCATCAATTAATAACACAAAGTAGAAATACTTTTTTTTTTTGAGACGGAGTCTCGCTCTGCTGCCCAGGCTGGAGGTGCAGTGGTTCGATCTCGGCTCACGTTGCAAGCTTCGCCTCCTTCTCATCTCACAGCATTCTCCTGCCTCAGCCTCCCGAGTAGCTGGGACTACAGGTGCCCGCCACCACGCCTGGCTGATTTTTTTTTTGTATTTTTAGTAAAGACGGGGTTTCACCGTGTTAGCCAGGATGGTCTCGATATCCTGACCTCGTGATCCGCCTGCCTCGGCCTCCCAAAGTGCTGGGATTACAGGCGTGAGCCACCGCGCCCGGCCCAGGATAATTTTAAATTATTTGTAGATGGCCAGGCACGGTGGTTCACGCCTGTAATCCCAGCACTTTTGGAGGCCGAGACAGGCAGATTGCTTGAGGCCAGGAGTTCAAGACCAGCCTGGCCAACATGGTAAAACCCTATCTCTACTAAAAATACAAAAACTAGCTGGGCATGGTGGCACACACCTGTCCCCGCAGCTGCTCGGGAGCCTCAGGCAGGAGAAATGCTTGAGGAGGCAGAGTCTCCAAATTTTGAGAGTGAGGCTCAAAAAATAAATGAACAGGCCAGACACAGTGTCATACACCTGTAATCTCAGCTATTCGGGAAGGTGAGGCAGAAGAATTGCTTGAACCTGGGAGGTGGAGGTTGAACTGCAGCCAAGATTGCACCACTGCACCCCAGCCTGGGCAACAGAGGGATACTCCGTCTCAAAAAAGCAAAACAAAATAAAACAAAACCAGAACAAGATCCAGGGAATCTTGTTAATGAATGTGCCAGTGTATTGAGGCAAAGAACATGTATGCACAACTACTAGTTTTATGTCCTCCCAGTGACTGGTATCAAAGTTCTTCATTAGGGAACTTGTGGGCAAATTAGAGGGAGGTAAAGGAGTTTTCTTGAGTACCTCCCAGAATTCCTGCATCTGTTGCAGCACACGACGGGTTGTGACACGACTTTGAAAGCTTCAGCAATGTTAAGGCCGTTCATTGCTCCTGCAAGACGGTGTTGAGTTTGTTGATCGCTGGATCAGTGGTTTACCTAACTTTAAGTTTCATTTTTTGAGGCTATGTACAGTGGCTCATGCCTGTAATCCCAGCACTTTGTGAGGTGGAGGCGGGTGGGTCACCTGAGGTCAGGGGAGGCTGAGGCAGGAGAATCGCTTGAACCTGGGAGGTGGAGGTTGCAGTGAGCTAAGACTGTGCCATTGCACTCCAGACTGGGCAACAAGAGCAAAACTCCATCTCAAAAAAAAAAAAAAAAAAAATTAGCCAGGCGTGGTGGCAGACACCTGTAATCCCAGCTATTCCAGAGGCTGAGGCAGGAGAATCACTTGAACCTGGGAGGTGGAGGTTGCAGTGAGCCGAGATTGCACCAGTGCACTCCAGCCTGGGTGACAGAGCGAGACTCCATCTCAAAAAAAAAAAAAAAAAAGTTTGCAAAGTCTGTTCTGTATCTTGATCGTATCAACATCAAGATCCTGGTTGTGATATTCAACTACACCTTTGGGGAAAGACAGGGGAAATGGTACTCCAGATTTCTCTGTATTGTTTCTTACAATGTGTGAATTACATGTGAATCTACAATTGTCTCAAAATAAAAAGTTTAAATTAAAAAAAGTTTCTGAAGGTTTAAGTGTAAAACAATGTCCAGGATGGGCGTGGTGGCTCGCGCCTGTAATACCAGCACTTTAGGAGGCCAAGGCCGGTGGATCACGAGGTCAGGAGTTCAAGACCAGCCTGACCAATGTGGCAAATCCCCATGTCTACTAAAAATACAAAAATTAGCCAGGTGTGGTAATGCGCGCCAGTAATCCCAGCTACTCAGGAGGCTGAGGCAGGAGAATCTCTTGAACCTGGGAGGTGGAGGTTGCAGTGAGCTAAGATCTCGCCACTGCACTCCAGCCTGGGCGACAGAGCAAGACTCTGTCTCAGGGAAAAAAAAAAAAAAATCCAGATTACCAGACTTCTCTCCACAAAGGCAGAGAACTTTATCTAGTCAGTCTTTTAAATTGTGCAATACCTATTGAGTTTGAGCCCTCTGGGCAAATTTCTCTGGAAGGGCTCCTTTACCTTTTTTCAAACATGCACACACAATGCTATTCCTTCCATCAGGTGACAGCTCAAGTCCGAGTACACCCATGAGCAGGGGCAGTGCTGCATGTTGTTTTTCTTAAGTTCAACTTGTTTTCTATTGCCTTTTGCTCTTTCCTCATTTCCATGGGTCACATGAGTCATTAACCCCTCAATAAACTAAAAAACTGATTATCTCACCTTATGAGAAGGATTCAGGTGAAATAAATATTGCATTATGTTAATTAATTGCAGTTCCCTGAGTCTACAGTTAACTGCCCTGTTGATTTATCATCATCTATAAGTAGGAACGTAGCTGTCGCTCAGACTTTCAAATTGATTTTTGGGCTTCTTTAGCCAGGTCTTAAAGATGTTTGTGCATTATTTAGACAATAAAGACCTAAGGAAAGTATCCAAAACACATGACATTTATGCAAACCCACTGGTATCCATTATTATGACCATGAACAATGAGGATGACATTGATGGTATAAACAGCCCTTGTAAATTTTAAACTGCAGGCCAGGCATGGTGGCTCACACCTGTAATCCCAGCACTTTGGGAGGCTGAGGCAGGCAGATCATTTGAGGTCAGGAGTTC
>NW_012113424.1:0-1200 GCF_000951035.1 Colobus angolensis palliatus | reverse complement strand
ATCGCTTGAACTCAGGAGTTCAAGACCAGCCTGGGCAACATGACGAAACCCTGTCTCTATGAAGAATTAAAAAAAAAATTAGCCAGGCGTGGTGGCAGGCGCCTGTAATCCCAGCTACTCGGGAGGCTGAGGCAGGAGAATCGCCTGAAACCAGAAGGTGGAGGTTGCAGTGAGCCAAGATCACCCCACTGCACTCCAGCCTGGGCAACAAGAGTGAAACTCTGTCTCAAAAAAAACAAAAAACAAAAAAACCCCTTTGAAAATGATAGGCTATTCAGATAGTTGATTATATAAAACTAAATTTCTATCTGTAAAGGTAGTTTTTACTTATTAATCTTCCACTGATGTGGTAAAAACACATAGAAGGATCAGAAGTGTTTCTGCTACCACTCGAATACCAAATGTCATTCAAGGGTTGGAAGAGATGAGTGCCCTTGGGTTGCTGGAATGATGTGACACCTTTTGGTTCTATAATAAGTGGTCTCAGAAACTAGGATACTTCTTGACTTGTGTCTGCTTTTAAGTTTTCCACTGTTAGCCTGTTCTGGAGCTGAAAGGAAGCTAGAGATCATATAGCAAACCTTTGAATTGTGAAGATAAGGAAACTGAAGCCCAACGAGACTGACTTGCATAGCAGAATCATGGAGCTGCTGACAGCACTGAGACTAGAATCCACGCTTTATGTCTCCATCCCCTTTCCCATGTGATCCTGTGTTCTTCCCTTTTCACTCATGGTGGTACACCTATCTAGTTTAGCAGTCTCTTAAATTTCTTCTACCATTTGATGTAAGCCTAGAAACTGGAAAAGCAAACTTTAAAAAATGGAATGATTGAAGTTTTCTTTAGTAAAGTTTAAAGTGAAAGTGTAATAGACATTTTCTTTTGCTTTTTAACTTTCATGGTGGCTACTCCAAGGTCACCCTACTTTTTGAATTTTTGTCATGCAGTTGGAAGGATAGAATTGCCATTAGCTGAGACAAGGGACACTGCAGGATAAGGAGTGTGAGTGGAGAGGGCAGGGGTTCAGGTTTGGAAACAGAAGTTTCAGATGCCTACCAGACATCAGTGGAGATGTTGAGTGGGCAGTTGAGACATTAGAAGTCTGAAATTCGGCCGGGCGCGGTGGCTCAAGCCTGTAATCCCAGCACTTTGGGAGGCCGAGACGGGTGGATCACGAGGTCAGGAGATCAAGACCATCCT
>NW_012113423.1:0-3016 GCF_000951035.1 Colobus angolensis palliatus | reverse complement strand
TTTTTAAATATTTTTTTTTTGTAGAGACGGCATCTCACTATTTGGCTCAGGCAGGTTTCAAACTCTTGAGCTCAAGTGATCCACCTGCCTGGACCTCCCCAAGTGCTGGGATTATAGGTGAGAGCCACTATGCCTGGCCTCTAAATTATTAAGATTTAATTGGACTGGATTAGTTGGACATATTTCTAATGCTGTACACATTCAAATACCTTTTAGTGCCAAGTTTAAACAAACAATTCCCAATTCATCACTTTCAGCATTAAATAAAAATACAGAATTGTCAATACTTGGTATTGCAGCTAAGTGGTAAAACTGAACACTTAATATGATAATAAGCATAACTGCCATCTGCAGAAAGCTTACTATGTACCTTACCATATAGTATTCAGCTAGGTACCTGCATTATCTTCTTTAATCATCACATTATGGCAATATTGTAGGCTCTGGAGCCAGTCTGCTTGAGTTTAAATTCTGGCTCTAACACTTATAAGTTGTGTGACTTTGCTTAAGTTATCCAACCTCTTTTTGCTTTAGTTTAAGTAGGGTAACAACACTTAGCTCACAGAGCTGCTAGGAGGATTAAATTAGTTATTGCATGAACAATGCCTAGGGTATAGTAAATAATAAATGCTACTGATTATCTTTTCTCTTATTTTACTTATTGAATAGTTTAGTACCTAAACTATTAGATTAGATAGTACCTAAACTATTAGATTAGAAGATTAGATATTTCCAAAATGTTGATTTTGGGATATTGGGAGTTTGAGTTCTTGAGCTTTATAGCCAGGGTACTTACCCACTAGGCTTTGTTATGCCAGTATTATTACTGTTTGTTTTGAGAGCACCTTCGGGTATAAAATAAGGTGATGTAGCAAAATGAAAGAACAGATAAACAAGACTGGTTTTTTCTTATCGTGTTCTACTTGACTTTTTCTGATGTCAGTTGCAATAGTAATCTCTGTGTGCCGGGGATGGACAATCTCTGAGCTGAGAATATACACTAATAGAAACTTCAAAACTGTAGTTCGGTGAAGTAATTGATACAATGGAGGGGCAGTGAAACATTTAGAGGGAGCAAAGGAGAAGCAGTCTGTACTGCATAGTGAGCTCTAGAAAAAGTCACAGCAATTCAGCTGAGATCTGAGGGATGAGTAGGGGCTCGTCAGGTGGAGACGATGATGGAAGGATTCCAGCAGGTAGAAGAACATGTGTGAAGCTGAAGAGTGGGGAGCGAGCTTGGCATGTTGGGGAACATCCTTAGAATTGTTTAGAATCACTGGAGAGTACAGACTATTCTGAAGAGTGATACGGGATGCAGGAAGTGGCAGGAGACAGAGTCAGATAGGCAGGCTAGTGTCAGATAAAAGACGTTGTATGCTATGTGGTTATGTCAGAGTTTTACCGTGAGGCGAGGTATTATGTAATAGAAACATAACCTGTAAAGGCAACTATAGATATAACCAAGTCTGGGACACCACGTAGAAGAAATTACCAGGCAAAGTTTTTGCTTGGCCACCCAATGGATTATATTCTGTGTCAGTATCAGGAATTGTCGGAAACAATAACACATGGTTACTGTCTTTAATATACCAGTAGCTCAATACAGGAACCAGAAGAGCAGCGGAGGCAAGGACAGCCAACGAGGCTGTAGGTGGCAGGGCCTGCCTCCTCTGTGCCCTTCAACAGCTTGGTCCTCATCAAATCTGTCTTTCAGAGTGTCTATTTTTCATGGCAACAGCTGTCTTCTCACTGTCTCAGGTTCTTAGAGGAGGAACAGCCAACCTCCACTGGCCTTGGGTGACAAGAAAAGCCCTTGGCTGTGAGGACGATGGGCTTCAGGCTCCCGCCCTATCTTGGAATGCCAGGGAGGCCCTGGTTCTAGTGTCAGTAACATGGAGTCCCCTCACCTTGTCCCTCCTCAGCCAGCAGGGGCTCAGGCCAGGCAAAAGGAGAAAGTGGCTGGGGACCTTCTTCACCCCAGAACCCAAAAGTTAATCAGGACTCAACCCAGAGGCCTGTGACAGTGTCAATAAAGTTTAGCTTTGTAAGAAAAAGATTGCATATCATCACAAATAAATTGTCTTTTTATTCTACTTCAATTCCCGTTTATTTGTATTTCCCTGATTTGGTTATGAACCAGCATAACTGCTAACTGAGCATAAGTTCAGGGTGAACAAGAAGATGGTATATTTAATTTATTGGAATGGATTTCTTCATATATAATGCTATTTAGTTTTCATATGAAGGATTGGATGTGGATAGGCTGGCTAGATTAGCTTTGTTTTAGATTTAATAATATTAGCTAATTTGGGGAAAGCAGCTTAAACAAGTTGTAGTTTAAATACTAGCAAAGTTCGGCCAGGCACGGTGGCTCACACCTGTAAACCCAGTACTTTGGGAGGCCGAGGCAGGCGGATCACGAGGTCAGGGGTTCGAGACCAGCTTGGCCAACATGGTGAAACCCCGTCTCTACCAAAAATACAAAAATTACTTGGGCATGGTAGTGGGCGCCTGTAATCCCAGCTACTCGGGAGGCTGAGGTAGGAGAATTGCTTGAACCTGGGAGGCAGAGGTTGCAGTGAGCCGAGATCGTGCCACTGCACTCCAGCCTGGGCAACAGACTCCCTCTCAAAAAATAAAATAAAATAAAATAAATAAAATAAAATAATAGATACTGAAGTTGCTCACGGCTCAGGCTTGGGCTCCCTTATCTGTTCTCTTATCTCTCCTTTCCTAGATGATATTATCGTTCCCATTGCATTATCTACTCTCTATCTTCTGATGACTACCAAATATTTATCTCTACACTAGAACATACCCTAAGCTTCAAACATGTATCTAACTGCCTCTGTGACACCTTTACTTGGCTATGTTTTATACATTTCAAATGAACTTGTGCAAAACAAAATACTTTTGAAATTTATTGTGTCTTTTGGCTTTTTCATCTTCTAAAGAATTTTACATTTATTTTAAGGTTTCTTTAAATTTCCATATCTTAATTTTATCACTTATGTTT
>NW_012113422.1:0-1027 GCF_000951035.1 Colobus angolensis palliatus | reverse complement strand
AGGGGGGAGGGAGGAGAGATCTGACTGCATGTGCAGTCGGAGAGGGTGCGAAGAGACCGGGAGTCCTCTGCGAGGCTCTGGCCCCCGGGAGGCTCGTGCGCCCCGCGCTCCTGCGGTGGGACCTGACTCCTGGTCTGCAGCTCCTGAAGGGCCGGGCCGTGCCCGGGGCAGCCGGGAGCGGCCAAATGCCCCGGGGTTAGCGGTCCGCAGAAAGGGCGACACCTGCCGGGGCTCCGGGCACCCGAGCTCGCCGCACCGAAGGCGCCTGGTAACAGCGGCCCGGGAGCAGGAGCCCCTGGGGGGTTCTTTGTTTTATTTCAGATTGTGGTGAAAAGGACAGAACGTAAAATACCGTCTCACCCATTTTTAAGTGCACAGTTCAGTGACGTTGAAAGCATTCACATCGCTGTGTGGCCATCGCCACTGCCCACCTCTAGAACTCTCCATCCGCCCGCGCTGCCACTGCCACGTGTTCAACGCTAACGCCCGGTTCCCACTCCCGCGGGCCGGACCACACTTCGGCTTCTGCGCCTGTGAATTCGCCTGCTCTACCTGTGGCATTGAGTGGAATCACACAGTATTGGTACTTTTGTGCCTGGCTTATCATTTCACTCCGCATCAGGCCTGGAGGTTCATCCACGTTGTAGCCTGTAATGGGATTTTTTTTTTTTTTGAGACGGAGTCACTCTGTCGCCCAGGCTAGAGTGCAGTGACTCGATCTCGGCTCACTGCAACCTCCACCTCCCCAGTTCAAGCGATTCTCCTGCCTCAGCCTTTCAAGTAGCTGGGATTACAGGCGCCCGCCACCACACCCAGCTAATTTTTTGTATTTTTAGTAGAGATGGGGCTTTACCATCTTGGCCAGCCGGTCTTGAACTCCTGACCTCAGGATCCACCGGCCTCAGCCTCCCAAAGTGCTGGGATTATGGGGATGAGCCACCACGCCTGGCCGAGTATTACTATTTTTAATAATGGTAATGGGTAATAGAAAATAATATTATATTAGGAAACAATTCTAAAGCTTCAT
>NW_012113421.1:0-1014 GCF_000951035.1 Colobus angolensis palliatus | reverse complement strand
AGGCCAAAATTGTATTGATTTGCAGGGATAGAGTGAAGAAATAACATTTGGATTAACAACATTTCTATTGCATAAGTAAGTATCTCCCCATTGGCACTTGTTTTCATGCTAAGAGTGAAACGTTTTATATTCTTTGCCAGATAGAAAAAATGGTTCTATTTATACCCCCTGCTTTGTGTGTGTGTGTGTGTGTGTGTGTGTGCATGTTTTTTGAGATGGAGTTTCGCTCTTGTTGCCCAGGCTGGAGTGTAGTGGTGTGATCTCGGCTCACTGCAACTTCTGCCTCCCAGGTTCAAGCAATTCTCCTGCCTAAGCCTCCCGAGTAGCTGGGATTACAGGCGCCCACCACCACACCCGGCTAATTTTTGTATTTTTAGTAGAGACGGAATTTTGCCATGTTGGTCAGGCTGGTCTCGAACGCTTGACCTCAGGTGATCTGCCCGCCTCGGCCTCCTAAAGTGCTGGGGTTACAGGCGTGAGTCACCGCGCGGGGCCATGTGATTTTTTTGTTGTCATTTTTTGTCTAGCTTTTTATTCTTAAAATCCTCATTTCTGGAAAAATTGTAATAGCTGCCTAACTGGATCCATGCTCTATCTTCTTCCCACTGCCATATACTGTTGTCAAGTTATTTCTAATTTAATCTCAACCTGTTTTCTTTATTTATAAGTGAAAGCATTCCAAATAATGTATGTGTGGTCAACACTTGATCAACTTTATCAAGAGCTACAGAGTTAAAGAATGTGAGTCCTAAGAAAGGAAAACAAATTGTATGTTTAATAGTCACTGGAGACTTCCACATTGCAGTGTTAGTTAAGTGCATGGGTGGAAAACACATAGCCAGGGTAAATGAATGTGTATCTATCAAAAGAAATCAAAACAATAGAGGAAGAAGCTAAGAATCGGTTTAAAAATTAGAAGGAGGCCGGGCGCGGTGGCTCAAGCCTGTAATCCCAGCACTTTGGGAGGCCGAGAAGGGCGGATCACGAGGTCAGGAGATCGAGACCATCCTGGCT
>NW_012113420.1:15985-17742 GCF_000951035.1 Colobus angolensis palliatus | reverse complement strand
TGAAGAAACTAAGGAACAGAGGGTTTAAGAAGCTTGCTTGGCCACCTGCAGTGGCTCATGTCTGTAATCCCAGCAATTTGGGAGGCCAAGGCAGGAGGATCACTTGGGCCCAGGAGCTTGAGGCCAGCCGGGGCAATATAGCAAGACCCTGTCTCTCCAAAATCAAAAACAAAAACAAAAAACAGAACAAAAACTAGCTGGGCGTGGTGGCATACATCTGTAATGCCAGCACTCAGGAGGCTGAGGTGGGAAGCTCGCTTGAGCCCAGGAAGTTGAGGCTGCAGTGAGCTTTGATTGCACTACTGCACTCTAGTCTGGGCCACAGAGCAAGACTATGCCTCAAAAAAATAAATAAATAAATAAAACTTTCCTGATGTTGCATGGGTAGTAAAAGGCAAAGCTGGAAATCAACCCAGGCATATTAACAATCAAACATGTACTCTTACTAAACACTGCACTAAATTGCTTCTTTATCCTTCTCTACTGCCTCACTTGCTTGAGTGGGATCTCTGAAATAAATGGATGGACTCTGTGTCAAAAGGGTCTTTGAATTTAGTTCATCTTGCTCTAGTATTTTGAATGCTGAGTGCTAGCGAGATTGTTTGGCAGTGGCATAGGGAATTTTGTACAGTTACAGAAATGGTCATTGTGAAGAAAAATCTCTTGGAGTTATTTTACACACTTTATTGCCTTCCTTTCTTTTTAAATTAAATTTTATTTTTTGATCCTCCTCCCTCCTCAAGGCTTTCTAAATGTTCTTTTCTTTTGTAGTCACATTTTGCCATCCACAGGTTAACCTAGTTACCTACCATCATTCTTTGTATTTTCTCCTCTGCCAAAAAATTTTGGTTAAATTTTATTCATTCCCCATTGAGAATCATGACCCTAGAGCATCAGGTCATCAAAACCTTAAGTCATGTAAATACAATAAATATAAATGTATATATTTGCATATAAATATAATAAACCTATTGCTGATGTATGAGAACTTTATTTATTTATTTATTTATTTATTTTGAGACATAGTCTCACTCTGTTGCCCACAGTGGAGTGCAGTGGCGTGGTCTTGGCTAACAACCTCTGCCTCCTAAGTTGAAGCAATTCTCCTGCCTCAGCCTCCTGAGTAGCTGGGATTACAGGTGTGCGCCACTACGCCTGGCTAATTTTGAATTTTTAGTAGAGATGGGGTTTCACCATGTTGGCAAACTGGTCTGAAACTTCTGATCTCAAGTGATCTGTCTGCCTCAGCCTCCCAAAGTGCTGGGATTACAGGCATAAGCCACCACACCTGGGGCCTGGGAAATGGATATTGATCAAATATTATGATCATAGAGGTATCATAATATATTAACATCTATAGATGACTGTATTTTTTAGATTCAGAATACTAGACAAACCAGTTATCTAGATAACATAAAATTATTTTAATTGTTCTTAATTTGCAAGCATTTCGATTCTTACTAATACTTCAGATCTGGTTTCCAAATGTAAGGTCATCCCAACTATGAAAAAGAACACTGTGGAAGCTCTGTCCAACCTGCCAGTTCAGTCTGATGTTTTTCTCATGGTTAGACTGGGCTTATGGGTTTTTGAGAGGAAGGTCACAGAGGCACAGAGTGATTTTATTGGATCGTGTCAGAGGTGTACGCTTTCCACATGATTTAGGATTATTGATGTTGACCTTGATTAAGTGGCAGAAGTCATGTCAAGTTGCTCTACTGTAAAGTTACTCTTTTTTTCCTTTCCTTTTCAAATTG